>NC_091517.1:12704999-13009968 GCF_041682495.2 Bombus fervidus
TTTTGCATATTGATTATTCATTCAGTTACTCTTTAAATGGCCCGCCTGCAAATTTTCATAATCGATAATATTTTAAATATTGCAACGGGCTGTGGATGAAAAGAAATCACGCTCAACGTAACTTTGTATTTTTCACAATTACATTATGACTAAAAGAATATTTAATATTTTAATGTTTTAATTCTGCAAGCGAAATTCAAACAAATTACGATAACGTCATTCTTAAAAAGTAAAACTCAAACGACGTTTCTGTATATCAACCTTTTTATCATTTCCATATATAGAATCTGTTACATGTTTTGCGACAGTTTATACATCTACATTACCAACAACACGCAATACTTCTACCGAAAAGCTACCCATTAACGAACTACAAAATTCAACAGTTTTTAACCCCAGACCACGAACATTCATAAAAGTTTTACGACTTAACGCAGCTTTCATGGATTTAATTATCAATTGCTATTAAATTAGGAACATGATAAATAAATAATAAAGAGTAAATAAGCAAATCATTTAGCACGAGAAAAATTACACATTAAAGAGGACATAGCGTATCGTAAAAGTAAAAATCTGCAGAAATTCAAAAATCACATATGTATACTAACCAAATGAATCAAATATGCATACGATGATTAATAATTATTGTCAATAACTATTTTATGCGTCATTTCCTTTCATTTCATTTGTTTCATTGTATTTATACCCCAGTAAATATTTTATAGATCTTAAGAAGACATTCTTCTAAGTATCTCGAAACAGCTTCCCAAAAAGTAAAGGAAAGCGCTCGGGGATGGATGCACCACGTGATCGGTAGTCGAAATTCCGAATGAAAGTGGCGCGCATGCGCAACGTTCGCTCCGTGGGATTCCGTGAATTCCACGACGCGAATCTAGCGCAGTCGAGGAGGGTGGGCCAGCGATAATCCAGCAAATTTCATTCCTAAAATGGGTAGCTGAACGAACAAAGACGGGCGAGCGCACGGAACTGTGCGGAAAAAGAGCGACCGCGTGGCGACGGACGAACGTACTGGAATGTAAAGACGTTCCTCCCGGCTGAGGCAACACAAAGCCACGCCGAGGCGTGCATGCAACGTATATACGCGCACACGATCGCTTTATCGCGTCGATGCGACGGGGGCGACAACGACAACGCCGCGGAGAAACCAGAACGACCCATACAGAGAGTCGCGCGACACATGCTGGGTTGAATCCTCTGGAGGCTGGAGGCGAACTCAAACGTTTGGTCGTCGAATTTCTTGAAAACGAACCGTATTTACGATCTCTTAAATCAGGTATTCTACAGTGGTCGTCGATCGATCAAAATTTAATATCGCGAGAGTATATTTGAAATTTTTCATTTTTCATCCTTCGACGGTCCGTGACTTTCGAAATTATCCTGCGATAGTCGTCGATTGAAATTTATTGTCGTGAAACTTCATTTGCTTGAAGACCATTCAATGGGACGTCTAATTTTGGAAAATGTTGAAATTTAATGTTGGAAATGTTTAGTAACGTGAACTTTGTTTATCAAAATTTCTCATTTCTAATCATTTGACACGAATGAAATGGAAAATGTTACGCATTTCCGTAGACTATTAAAAATTTCTCCTGTTCGATTAAATGAGACCAAGATTAAAATATAGAAATTTAAGGAACGACAATTCCCAGGTGGGCTAATAATCGTATTATGTATAATGACATAGCTAAAGATGTGAAATGTATTTATATTTAATAATTTGTTTATATTTCTTGTATCAAACATTTCATTGCATCGAAAAAGGAAATTTTCAATAACGCCAGATTAACTGCACTCTCGCCGATTAAATCCTCTTATCTGAACGTGAACCCGTACAATATTTGAACTAGAATTTAGATCGCAAGTAGTGGGAAGAATCAATGTATTACATATGAGTTAATGGATCGAGATAAATGGAATTCTTCTGTAAACATGCTGCAACATTAAAGGTTATATTGTGGCTGGTTATACGTACAATAATATTGAAGGACCTATCTTCAATACTATAGACTACAGAATAATAAAAAAAATATAGTTGTTGAAAAACAAATTGTGATATCATAATATCGGTTAAACAAAATGTTTTATATACATATTATGTTTATGTATATATATACATATATATATATATATACATAAACATGTATATAAAAGGAGATAAGGTGCTCATGCTTCTATCAGAAGTCGCGATGCCAACTTCGTAGGGGCGCAATAAATCCCTTCGTAGTAAATTGTATGTTGTATGATAACAACTTTATTAGAGGAATAAAAAAATATAAATAGAGAACTATGTTAGATATAAATCAGAGACACCATTTCGTGTTAAAATAGGCAATACTTTAGGCTTTAGAAAAAAATTTTTTAAATAGAATTTCAAATGCAGCATCGAACAAAGGAAATCCATTTTCCAATTAAAACAACTTTTTCAAGCATAATACGATCAACGATAGTCAAAACTCTAGAAATCAAATCCATGCAATGACGAATTCCGCTGTATAGATTGCGATTCTAGCACAAGTCGCTGACTGGCGACAGCGAATTGCAAGAAGCCTGGTTGAGCTTTTTGTTAGCATTTCAGCTTCAACTGTGCCATGGTCTAATCAAAGACGCAACATTCCATCTCCGCAAATTCAAGAAACCAATCTTATCGAACGACAATTAGCAACTATCTGTCAACTAAGAAGATCAATAATCAGGAAAGAAATAACGTGCAATATAGATTTACGAGTATAGATAAGTAATCAAAATTCATCCAACACATGTCAATTCTTTCAACGCGTTATCGTATGTCGTTCGACCCTTCCATCATAGCGATCACCGGTATCTTATTCTTCCAGGCAACGAAGGCTACGAAGAAGAGGACGACGGAAGGCGCGTGTTGCACAGGAGAGAAGATTCCAGTCGAAGAAGGGCCGTTCTGCCCCGCACATCCCACCCGTGGTTTCCGCCGGCCTTGGAGCCACTGAACCACTCCGTGGTTCAACGATTCGACGTGCCAGCGGCTCTCAACTGACCGATTCTCTCCATCTACCGTCTCCTCCGTATTTCTTTCCTGGTTCACGTTGAACGTGCTAATGGAAACCGACGAGAAAAAGATTAAATAAAAGCGAAAGTGAAGCGGAAAAACGAAGAAGAGAAGAACGAGGCTGTACCTGGTTAGGTGATACCGCGAAGACGGAAAGGGCTCTCTGATAGCGGGATTGTTGTGAGAAGATAAGGAACCTGGATAAAGCGCCGTCTAAGTCTGGATTTTCGCATTTGCTTTCTTTTTCAGTCTCGACCATTTCGTACCACCTACGCTCACCAACAGACAAGGAAAGCGAAGGTACGAGCTGATAGGAATCATTCCAGCTCAGGAAGGCGTACGTTGCTTATGTTTGTTCGGCTTCGTTTTTCACACGGTGCTCGCGCACGCACGATTCTGTCGTACGCACGCGGACCCAAGAGAGAACACGTGTATAACGTGCGCTGATAATCCAGGCAGAATCGTTGATAGGAAACGGGACTTGCTTGTTTCTAATAATACCAAGAGGCGTAAGAAACGGTTAACGAAGCGATCAGGATCATCCGGATTATTGTAACTGATAATTCCTTGATTGTTAACGATCGATAAATTAATCTCCGGTTTGCTATTACAAGAACCTCTGAATTAATGTTTCAGATCGTTAATGCATGCCACAGGTATTTACCGATGTGCATTGCTTGAGTAAGCATACGTATGCATAACTAATTGGATAAGAGGAAGGAAGGCTGCTATACACGATATACTTGTACGTGGTAATTTTGGCTAAAATGGTTTCCCCCATTTTTCTTCATTTATCTAATTAGCTGACCTAGAAAGTTTCATATTACCACTTCATTTTATGAGTAATTCCATTTTTCTAAGCAAAATGGAATTTTTTTACCGGTATCGAGAAAGACAAAGACTTGATCTAGAAATACATATCGGTAAATACGTGGCAGTAATTTCACTAATATAGTATATATTGTAAATATTGATATAAGATGAGGATTTTATAGAGGAGAACAAAGAACTCGATAGAAAGATTGTACAAAATAAGACACAAATATACATTTATTTATTACCAATAGATACTCATTTATACGCATTTCGCATTCACATCGAGAAAACTGCGTTAATTATGGAATAGTCTAATGCGATTGGTCCATCAACAATAAATGACATCTTATAAATTTATTCGTTTCCTACTTTTTCACTTATGCTTTCTTAGAAGCCACACTTTTGCTCGATCAAGCTATACATTCGTAAATCTATCGAGTACACTCTGCCTCCGTTACTCGGCTCCTCGGAAGAGCAACAGAGAAGAAGAATCGGCTGTTTGGTCGTTGGAACGGGTTTAGATTAACGCGTTGTTAAGTGACCGGATAAGTGAGCCACGCTGAAACGTACTGACTCCTTGTAAATCGGTCCGAGCTTCTCAGAAACCAGAGCCTAACCTCGCGGCGACTATACCGTGAACAGAAAGAAATAGAAAGAGAGAGAGAGAGAGAGAGAGAGAGAGACAAGCAACTCCCACAACACGAGCTTTTGAATTCAACGCACGAGCCGGACACCTTCCGTTCCTTCGTCCTGCCATCATCGCGTCTTTCCACGCACAGCCAATGACCGGCCCTCATGGCAAATACGCCACCTAATTTTTTTCTTGCTTTCTAAGCCTTTCAGTCATCGGCAGGAAGTGGCATATATGAACGCTGGGCTCGACACGCCGTGTTCCACGGCCAAGGAGGATTTTACCCCGGTCGCGATGCACGCGCGCGTACGTGTTCTTGCCGTAGGAATTCTCTTCGCGTGGAACGCGACGCTATTGGCGCTATTGCGGCGCGGCAGCAATATCTGATACGCGCACGCCTCGATGGAAACGCCGCGAGCCTTCGCCAAACGTGCGAACAACGACACGCGTTGTCCACGAGATTTGCAAACATTTTTCGGTTCATAGTTCTGCCTATGACAATGTATGGAAATTGATACAAAGTCGACGAAATGTGATTTATTGTTGTGTAAGTGAGTAAATATCAACTGAATATTGCATGTTGAATCATTTTCAACAAAATTTTCAAATCAAGACACGAAGGAATTATTTTTACTTATTCGATTTTTTATTTCGTACATGATAACCATGAAAATGGGTGTAGAATTATTTAGGCACGTTTCATTGTCACGAGGATCGGTTCAGGTCATGTTCAACACAGCTGTATTTTCGTCGTTGAAGAATGTGCTGGAAGGTTCGAGAAAACTCTGAAGAAGCCATCGTTCACGTGAATGGTTTTCTTCTTAATTTCTGGAAAGTTCTTTTTGTTTGACGAAACGGAAACGAAAATGGGAGATGGAAATTCAAAAATCAAATCGTAGTAGACAATTTAATTCTATTCCTTTGTGTTTACGGAAACATGCTGATTATGAATCTTCAATTATAATTCTATATACCTTCTCACCAATTATAACAAAGAATTTATATATGCATGGAACTGACATAGAATCAGAAAATCCTCCTTTGTAAGGAAAATGGTTCTCAAAGGAATACGCCAGAAAATACACTTAATATTAAAGTAGGAAATATTACAAAGTAATATAGATTCTTATTATACATGACTTCAATACACGTTATTCAATTACAGTTTCCTATATCGAAATTATTACAGCCGACGAATATCGAGACAAAAATTATTATACTACATCTTGTTTTACGCAGCATGCTCGTTGCTATCCAATAACATCACCTGGAATTTTTCACCCTTCATCGTGCATAGTCGTCGTATTTCACACGTCGCTCGAGGACAAGTTCAGAACAGGCCTTCCCAGGCCGGAAGAGTGTTCCCAGTTTAGATGAAGCCGCAGAACTGGCCACTTCACCATTCCACATAAACGTTCGGGGCGATTCGTAAAGCTTTGTGAAATACAGGTATATCCTCGTGCAGTCCTCAGGGACTCGGGAAGATGAGGTCAGGTCCGTAAGACACGAACCAGCCTCGAGTACCCTCGTCATGGAATAATCCCATAAATTCTCGTCCTGCCGAAGCAGGTCGACCAACTATAAATGAAAGAAACAGTTCGACCTTTCCTTCTGCCTCTACACGATTTGTCGCTTTCTCCATCGAACGTTTTGTAACATCTAGTAAGCGCTACTCCCTCGAGATGATCGTGTCTATCGTATCGATCGATCGATCATATCGAAAGGATCACACCGATCGTCGAGCTCACAACCTTCTTCTTGCTATAATATACCTCCTAAAATGTTTCAAACCACTTGCGGATGAATTATAAGAGAGACGACTCACTCGATATAATCTTCGAATCGACTTAATTATCCTCGACACCTGTCCGCTGCACAAGCAGACAGACTCGTGTGTCTCTTAGAACCCGATTATATTTATCCCGCCCATGGTTTATCGCCACCAATTAAGAGGCAATTTTTATCGCATTGTAATATACCGATGGCCCTCTCTTTCCCAATTATCGCGGATTATCCCACGATGACGTTGACAAAAGATCGGTAGGGCCGGGTGTCGCAGGTGCGCGCACCAGGTACTCGAGTGCGAGCACCTCCGGTGAGAGAGATGCACCTGCGGTCCGATGTGTGTGCGAGGGAGGTTCGGTAGGAGGCCGACGACTCTCGCGAACCGGCACTGTAGGAACGAACGAGCAAGAAGGAGGAGGAGGAAATAAAAAGCCGGAGGATGCAGACACAAATAGATTGCAAAAACATAATAATAGAGAAAGAGAAAGAGTGTGACGAGGTGGAGTGGTGGAACCGAAGGGGAAGCAGACAGAGTGGGAGGGCGATGGTACGAGGAGGAAAGAGAGGAGGAGATTTGAGAAGAGAGAACAGGAGAGGCACACGAGACGATTCCACGATGGGAGGAGGCAGCAGCACACGCTTTGTCTCAAGGCGAGCTGCTCTGCTTCGTGGCGGCTCTTCAAAAGACCGGACAAAGGAACGAAACGAAACGCGCGAGAAGCAGACCCAGCAAGCCGTTTCGCGACCAGTTTGAGAACCTCTTTCACTCGTCCACGACCTCTTTGTCTACGAGAATCGTGCACAAACATACTCGTGACTATACCACACGGACACACCGTGGACCCTGGGGATCTCTTCTCGCAACCTATTAGGAGTCGTTATCATTTCACCTCTATCCGACCACAGGAAGCACCGTGCGATGTCTCAAACTCGTCGTGAAAATGCGAGCGAATTTGCAAGAAAAAAGGACAGGCCGCGTGAAATTTCGACACAGCCCAAATCCATCGTTCGTTCGTCTTCACTCGTCTCTTTCTTCTTTTCGACGCCGAACATCGACTGGGATGTCCCACGATTTATACGTGTCCGAAGAAAGATTCTTGAACCTTTCTTCGGTTCGGCGTTTCATAAATCGACCGACGTTCTGGGAAGCTGAAACGAGTACCCGGAACGTGGGCCATTTTTGTGCGTTAATTGTGGAATTTGAAGGAACCGACTTATACCTCTCAATGCCTCGTCTCTTCGAAAATGCGTTTAAGGATTTTCTTTTAACCTGACCGGACCTTTATTTTCCCTTGGACCGTACTTCGTTTGCTTTTAAAATTACAACTGTCGAATTATTATGAGCCGAGATATAGGAAAGAGAGAAATTTGTTCATGAATAATGTTTACAAATCAAGATTCAGTATATACACGTTCTGTACTGCGATGAAATCACGGTGAATTGATTTTAATTTTTATTTAATCTACTGTCACTCCATTTTTGTAATTTCTTTTCAACCCGTTGATTGCGTCACTACTGGTATTTAAACAAAATTGTTATTTAAAAGACAGATTAAAAAATTCTTTGAATTTATTATTTGAGAAAATATGTGCTCAATATTTCATAGAAGTTTATTAAAACGGAAGCTGTATATTACAGTTACAGTACACGCTTAATCTTTGTTATTAATATTAATCCATCGTCGTAAACTAAATATATATCCGTTTTATTAAAACTGATTTAATTGAATGAATAAAGCCTGCAATTTCGCAAAATAAAATAGAGATGGTACATATTATCAAACAAAATCATGGCAACGTTTTAATCTAAAATTTCACACAACTCGATTTGTACCATGGCAATGGGGGCCGACAAGAATCCGAATCACGTGGCGCAACGACGCGAGGTTTAACATAGTTAGTGTCTCACTGACAATTAACGATGAATCGGGGCTACTCCGCCTCCTTTTGTACTCTCCGTGGCTCTTGCAGCCTCGTTAGCAAGCCACGCGATATAGACAACATCGCTACAAGAGACGTTTAACGTAATTTGCTTTCCAGCCGAATATAAAATCGGACTTGATTCGTTGAAAGACCGCGAGACGAGTCGGCCGTCTCTTCCAATACTTTCTTCTCGTTTTTTAAACGTTCTGGCGACAAGGAGGAACGAGGGAACGGAATATCGTCGGAATAAATTGTGAGTGCGTCCGTGTAAGGGAAAAGACCGAAAAGAGCCACCGATTTTATTTTATATACGAGCACGAACGTAAAGAAAAGACGGTGCGTTATGTTGAAGCAAACATAATACCGATCGCGTTACATGTCCCAATAACGCCAAAGTCCAATGGTTCCTCCGACGAATAATTGTAACGAGCAGCGACTTTAACTCGTTTCATGCACCATTGATATCCCACTATAAATATTGCGTCAGAGACGAAACTTTCATTAGATGAAGCAACGTACGGTTCGACTCGTTATCGAAGTAAAAATTTAATATTCTGTCAAAGTATGTTAAAGCGATACCGAGTTGACTTGTTACTCGAATAGTAGTTTCTTCATTTAGAGATGCCCTATTTTTTTAAACGTCGATTCGTTTCTGTTAGAAAGGAATTAAATCGTGGTCACATTAGCAAGGACTAAAACTGACCTACATTTGTCTGAAATTTGCCTGGCTCGGATTTATTCGTCTTCGCTATTACATAATTTTTAATTTCATAATTACAGAGGTCTCTGGTTAAAGAACTCTTAAGTCTATATTTTCTGCTGTATTTCTATACATTAATTGACTACTATCTTAAACATAGATTAATACCGATACGTTTCAACTAAAATTACTAAGATTACAAGTCAAAATTACTAACAAAATTGTACCAAAACATTGCTACCAATTGTATTTATATTAGCGAGAGAATATTTCTAAGAGATCACTTGCATCAGTTTAGTAATTCATCTCACCAATTTTTCGAACATTACGGAAATATTCAGGTCTAATAATTACTAAATATTTTCTCTTCTAAGCAAAGAAATATTCCAATATATTTTTGATTTTTAAATTTCTTCACAATCTCTCACATAGCCCAGAACACATTACCAGTTCTTTTATCGTCATTGGTCCCTCGAAAAACACAGATAACGCCACTTTTCCTTTCAAAAATACCCTAACCCAAACGCGATAACACGCTCAATTGCGCAACATCGAGAAAGTTATCTGGTGTGACACGATGCAGACGGGAAAAACGTGGATCGAAATCTTTTTCTCCGCTTCTCTCCGGCTGCTTGGAGGGTCTCGTGTAATTCAACCCTGTCACCCGCGTGTTAATTACCGTGCGGCACGAACAAAAGGTAGTTCGCACATCTCTCTGGCATACAGTAGGGTCAGCGTTAGGCAGATAGAAGTGGGTCAGTGCCGTGTGTGTGATTCGTCTTCCCTTCCTTTCACGTATCCTTCAAATTAGCTCACACGTCTCGTTAGACCGATCGCAGTCTGGCTGTCTCCGCCGCTTTCCCTTTCCGTAACTTTTGCGATTGCGTAACACCAATAAGAAAGCCTTAATACGTTACACATTGCAAGAGCTTCGCTATTTGCCTCCTCGTCGATCAATCGAGATAATACGAATGTGTTTGAATATCGATAGATTCTAACAGTTTTACGAGTTTTGGGTTTGGCTTGATACTCGACAAAAGAATACGCGATTGGAAAGTTCGTTCTCAGTTGGATAAAATGTATACGAATGTGTTACATAAAAGATTTCAAAATTTTATTAGCATTTTAAGGACATATGGCTATCATGATTATATTGGTCAAATTTGAAACTAATCTGAAAATGTATTCAGAAGATAGAAGATATTTACTGCCATCGTATATTAAATAAAAAAAACAAAAAAACAAAAAATAGCGAATAGCTGTATTAGCCATTTCGTAATGGAGATACCATTAACTCAAGGCAATCGATAGACACTATGATACAACAAGTAAGAAACATTTAACTACAACCTCAATAAATCTTCCGAGTGCCATAAACAACTGAATCCACACAATTGGACATTTTAATATGAACAAAACACAATGTCGAACGATAAACTTCAATTACCCTATAACATTCCAATTATATATTTTAAAACATCCTATTATTGGACCCAAAAAATGTTTCCAGCATCACTCGGTTTATGCCGTCAAACGATGGTCAATGCGAAAAAACGCGACAAAGAGCGGAGGTCTGCAGAAGGTGGGTCTGATTTTGCAAGACCGAAAGTCGAAACCGCGAAAGGGGCCAAAGAACGCGAAAGCGTCCGACCGCAAGAGGCGAATCTCGATTAAGCCTCAAACGCTCCGAGAGCATCGTGGAGCAATCAAAAACACCGAAAGAGACAGGTCCGCGTCCCGATGACACACTCCCAAAAAGAAGAGGCGCGCGCGCGCGCTTGGCGGTGGCAGCGTAACGCGCGCGCACCAGGTCGTACATAAAACTCCTCACGGCAGTGTTTTAAAGGCCAGGTAACACGGAACGGCGCGCTTTCGACGGCCAACCTTCGGCCGCACGATGGAAAAAGACAACAACTCGCGGTCGATCTCGTGGTCCGTATAATTTCATTAAACTGAAGCAAAAAACTTTGGGACACGATTTGCCTCTTCGAGATCGAGAGTGGACTGACGAGCCTTACACGATGGACGAAGAACATGACGAAGAACACGACGAAGAAGAAACGAAGATAGAGGGGAAAAAAGGAAGATCAGAGTATGAGAGGAAGCAAGATGAACACGAAGAATAAACGAAGGAAAGAAAGCAGACGAATGAGCAAGAGCAAGGTACTCCGCTCGCGAGTCACTGTGCGCTCGCACGTTGAACGCGCGATCCTCCGATTCCTTGTACAAGTACGTACATTGGCTTACGAAAGTATTTGCATTCAAGTGTTCATATAACCTGTTATATAAAATATTTTGAAATTTCATTGGCATTCTAACGAGACACGACTATTTGTCACGATTATATCGATCACATTGAAAACCAATGTGAAAATGGACATAGATGTATAGAAATTGAGATACATATTTGATAAAAAGATGAATAATAACCATCTTAAAAATGCTTCCCGCTGAATATCCAAATTTACCAATACGGTGGATAATTGATATAGATAATTGACTGACTAACTTGACTGACCAATGTAATTATGATAATCGAATCGCATAACAGTGCTGATAAAGCTCCGAAATGCTTCGTACAATATCCGTAATATATTCATGAAAGATATCTACAACTGGACAAATAGTTTCGTCGGTCTGTGTAGATAAAGCTTTTGTACAATTGCAAAGACGCACGAGAGTCACGGAAGAGACAGAACAGTCGCTGCACACGCATACAGGCGCGAACGAAGGCGAAAGGATGAAGCCCAGCCTCGGCTAGAAAGAAACGGTCGACCAGCGCAGTAGACACAGTCTTGAATCTTGACCTAGGACACGCACCGGCGACTACGTCACAGTTCGACGTACTACGAAGGCTCACAGCGCAGTATATCTTTCTCTCTCTTTTACTCTTTTACTCGATGCTGTGTGCTCGCCGCGCTGCTACCATACACTCGACATTCACACGGTTCGCCCAGGATGGAAAGGTCGACCGAGGAGCGAGGTCGAGGTTTTTCCTTGAACGGCGAGAAAATTCGTTCTCGCAGCTTCGCCGGAAATCGCCACGTGAGGTCTACGAGTTTCTGCCCAGCCTTTTTGCATGGCTGCTGCCGCGTACGTCATCGAAACTGGATCTTAGTCTACTAGACACACGAATCTTGTTATATACCATTCCTCGTTTTCACCATGTATCGGTTAATTACGATCGTTTATGCTCGTACGTGTCCTTTTTAGCTTTTTACATGGTCATGGTTTGTTGAGATTGATTGGCAACGGGTTTCCTTTATCTCGTGCTGATTTTGTTTTTTTCTAAGAAACGTTGGCAAATGATTAAATATCATAAAGGTAATTACATTATTACTTTTTTAATTGTTTTATTATTGACGTTATAGTAAGAAGGATATAAACAACTCTATTCCTTATTATGAATCATAATTATAGCCACTATTGATTGATTTTCCAATTAATTTCTAAAAAAATAAAATAAAATAATCCAATAAGAATATTTCCAATAAGAAAGAAACTTTTTTTGTATGTGCTACATGCTATTATCTATATGGTATTTATTATCATTTTCGTAGGAAATATCTCCTGTCTTATTGCGATATCATGATAAATGATGATCAAAATGAGAGTATTAAAGATAGGATAAGAGTATTAAAATTAAGATAATTATTTCATAACAATAAGAACTACAACATGGTAACAAAATCGAAAGCTACAACTTTCTTGAAATTATTTTGACTTAAATAAAATTGTATAAGGATAAAAATAGGGGGTCAATTAACTCGCCCTTAATTAATGTCAACATTATGTAGCATTAGCTCGGAACAAGTTTTTCCATGAACTTCAAGAGAAATCGATTATATGTAAGCCAGTTGTACCGACTTAAAGATAAGATTTCTCCGTTCTATGATATGAGACCTTGATAAGATACCAGCTAGATAACATACATTTAGTATCATTTCCTTCTTTGCATATGAAATATTCTTCTACTATATTTACATCATGATTATGTCTCATATATTTGGTTTTAGTTTTCGTCTTTTAATCCCTTAATCAATTAAACAAATTGATTATTTTCATCTTTAATATTTCCCTTCCTATCGTTAATGCAAGGAGATATTATGCATAAAAAACATCGAGTTTTAGTATAAGTATTTAATTTAATATAGCAAAAAAACAATCTTTCGTAATATTCATTTAAAAATTTAATAAATTATACCAATTGCATATAAATCTATTGTATCCTGCAAATAACACTGTTTTCAAATTGGAGATATTGTACGAGTATATGAAGATATCATAGAAGAAATGATACAAGGGACAAATCTTCGATGGAATTCTATTACAGGAAATGGTTTGTTTCTAAGTCTCAAACTATCTTAGTACGAAGTAGCTCCAAAAGATGTCGAAATTTGTCTATTTCATACTGAAATATTGAAATTTCTAACAAAATACTACGAGTAATACATATCGTGCATTGTTCTTTATATTTATTTCCATTTATAAGAAATACATCTATACCATTTTTCTACCGATCCTTTGTATGATAAAACGGTACAATTTTCCATTTCGTGTTTCCCTTTTCAGTATTTTATGCAGTCAATCAAATAATCACGGTACATTATAAATATTTACAATTCAAAGACTAATGGACTACGTGCAGCGTTTCAAAGATACGAAGCTCCAGAGGTACCAAACCGAAGGTAGGTAAAGAAAAATTTTTCGTGTCCCAAGGTTCCCAGGATCGAATTCCACAGTGTCGATCGGAGGGAGCGATTCGACTGACAGCGCAGCGACGACGCTTTCCTCGTCCGGACGGAAGTGCCACGTCGGGTGCATTGTTGCGAGCCGAGTGTACGGGACGCGGATTGGCCAAATGGAGCGAGAGAGACTCTCGGGCCGCCTGTGTTCGTGCATATGCTTACGCCTTGCCGTCCCATGTACGTGTAACACACGCATTAAACAAGAGAGAGTACCCGAGAGAGAGAAAGAGTGTAGGTGGGTCGGTTGCGAACCACTTCCTCTCGGGACGTGTGCGGTCTTCGAATAATCGGATACTCGTGCGTGCTGCATCGAGGAAAGGATGTACACCGTTGTACGTACGGTTAGAGAGAACAGCAACGGGAAAAGAAGAAAAAAAAGTAAAGAGGCAGGAGAAAAAGGAAAAGAAAAAAAAAAGGGAGACCGAAAAGTTGTTCGATGCTCGAATAACACTTGTTTGTACTCTTTTCATAAAGGGCCGGCGGTCTCGCGGCCGCTTTTACGCATGGAATAATGCGTCGAAACTCGATAATATATGTGCATCGTGGAATCACGATCTTCTAGGCGATGTTTCTCATTAACGGTACAGAAATGCACACCGTCGACCGGTGGCCATCGTCTTTCTGTACATGCGCAGGCGACAAAAAAGGAAATCAAACTACGCCACGTAAGTATATAGAGAGACTTGAATAACGTAGTACGTAGCAACGAACGAAAGGAACAAGTACTACTTGGTAAGTACAAAAACGCCGATCAGTTACACTGTTAAGTCCTCCTACCATGATATACATATTTGCAAAACCATCCCACGTAGAGGCGTTTTGCAAGGAAATCGCTCGTTTACAGACGAATAATCGTTGCATACGACGCGTGACGCTCTACCGTGGTGGAATTTCGCCAAGCCCGACTACATAGACCAGAGACCTGGTATATGGTTGCGCTACGACGCGCTCGACCGGCTGCTACTATACCGTCCCATGATAAAGAGAGGAAAAGAAAGGAGACGGGACAAAGGTCTGACAAAGGAAGAGGAGGAGGCGCTGGTGTAGAGAGAAGGAAGGCCATCAGAAGAGGAAAAGAGAAAAGCATCGAGCACGAGGTTAGGTGAACCCTCTTCGGGCCGCTCGTGTGCACGTCGTTCGTTGGATATTCGATATCGCCCTGTGTATCCTCGAGTATTGGCCCCACAGCCTGTGCTAGTGTGCAATAAACAAAGACATTTTCCACTTCCGATGGCTTGGCAGAGCCACTCGACCCTCCCAGAAGCGAAATTCTATCTTATCCTGTCTCCCGGCATCAACGAGATTCGTTGCCTGACAGATTTCATCGAAGGGAACCATAACGAATTGAGAGAGAATCTATCGATCAGTTGTTAGTAGATTGTGTTGACGAAAATCTTTTCATTCCAAATAGTGAAAAAGATTGATCTATGTATGAGTACGATAGAACTTCGTTTATATGAATCTGTTAGCAGACAAGTACTTTATATATATGTGTGTGTAATTGGAATTCATCTTGACAACTTCTGCCACCTATGATTTTTCGTTGACATAACAGAAATTCACGTTTAATTGTTTGTTTAATCTAAAATTTCGCTTTGCTATTATACAATTTATCTTGATTTTATTTTATTACACTTTATTATTCTTACAAATTATATGGAATTCCAATGTACATACATATAGAAATTTCGAAACAATTAGAGGATCGTACATGACAGTAATTTTAATCATTATATCCATTTCTTACATCTGTACATATTTCTTTAATGATTGCGGTAAAGTCACAGCATCATGCGAAAAATATAAATCTATCAAACGTAAGAGGAATTCTTTCCTTTAGTTTTCTTACTTCGTTGAAATCCTTCATAGCAACGATTTTCTAATAGTTTTAAGCAAAATATATTTATGATATAGGTTCGACACAACGAGTCAAGGGAAATAACCAATGACACGTTTTCCACGAAAACTCGCTAGACAGGGCAAGACGCGTGGTCACCTGACCTACGATGAGGTTTAACGTCCCTATTAGCGGATGTCATTTGAATGGGAATGTAATAAAAGTCGCGTGCAGCATAATTTAATTCAAGGTCGTGCACACTCGCTTTCGAGCAGATGCAGAAGAACGCAATTACCGGGGACCGGCCGGCGTGTAGAGCGTGCTTCTGTACGCTTGTATTATAATTATACATGCGCGTCGTCGCGCTTTTTATCAGAGAATAATATTTCGTGGCCGGAGCCGTGGCTCGTGACGGGTCTCGATTCCGAAAGAATTCACCGGCTGCCGGCCGGTCGACGGTAAATTATGTGGTATGCATAATTGCACTCAATGAAATTTGCGTCTCTGCCGCTTTGGGAACCTCCTGGTCCCCGTGTCTCGTTCTCCTCTTGTGCCCGTTCCCCTGCCCGCGTTCCCTTATCAAACTCTCATCACCGTATTATATTAGTCGGCGTGTCCTCGTCACGCGTTACGCGCAACTGAATCATGCAGCCGCGATGAAATCGTGCCGAATTGAGAAAGCCGCGACGATAAATTACGGGATAAGCTGATGGAAATTACGCATTCAGAGATTTTTCGAACGAGAACCTGGTAAGACGAGCACACGCGCACGAGGGCTACTTATGTATACAACGAACACACGTGAATATCTAAAAGAAGAAACAAAGTTCGTGGAGATAGCAAAGGGCGGTTTGAGAGGCAGCGACCTCTGGTCGAGGGTAGTCGTTGCACATGGCAGACAGAATAAATAAAAAAAGAGAAAAACCGCTCATTTCAGCCAACGCGCTGTAAACATCTGCTAGGCGGGGGCACTTTGGCCCGCGAGTGGTTCTCAACCAACGCAGATTTGGTCCTTCGAAATGCATCGTCGACAGTTTCTATCGCAGTCTCATCCCCTCCAACCAAATTCTCTCCCTTTTCAGCTCGTTTCTTTTTCTTACCCACGATATTTATCGTTTACCTCCTGCATTTTATACTCCTCGTCCCCTCGGTCACTCATTCCCTAAGGCTTAAGTGTCGATCGAGTTTCGAGTATGAGAACGGAAAGAGACCCGGTGTGGGTCGGCAGCTGCTTCGAAGACCAACAACCAACAAAGGCAACAACCACCGTACCCTATCACGGGTCGTTACTATATCACTACCACTTCTATCGCCAATATGCGCGTTACCGATTTTCTCCAGTTTTCCTTCCTTCTTGAGGGACATTTCAAGAGGAACGCAGAAAAGTTCAAGTTACTTCACTCGAGCAGCGTTTTCAAGAAGTTGTATGTACGAGATCGAATAGCCACTGTTCGAGAATCCGAGATCTCGTTCATCCTTCTTCGATGTCGGTGACGAAGCTCAAGGTTTCGACGGACAGAGAAAGCGCGGGAAGTTTCGACATCGTCGGCCGCAAATTGAACCGAGGAGGAACGGGCGAACGATTCCACGGCCTCGAGAGAACCGACGGAACGAGATGAATGTCGAGGCACAATCGCCGTGCGTGACGAAGTGTGTCGTTAGCGACGAAAGAAAGAAATTCGACGACGATGACGACGATGCATTTAAAGGAGAGCTCTCTTTCTCTCTCACAGCTTTGAAATTCTTCTCGCCGGCGGAAACTCTTAATTTTGTGACCGATGTTGCGGCCGAAGGAAAAGGGACGAACTTTCGAAAACGATCATGGCCAAGGCCCCGTGTATGGGTCTGAAATCGTACGTCCGTTTGTGCTCGAAACAATTTTTAACATAATTGCGCCTTTCCTCTTCCTGGGCACATGTATATCTCTCTGTCATCGCGTTACACCGGAATTATTATGAATAACAAGGAACCGCAATAATGACCGTTACGACGTTTTCAAAGGAGACAGTTGGTTTTTTAGTTGTGGTCAAACGTGACTTGATCTACTTGAGAAATGACTATAACAAATGGAATTAAATGTATAATAGAAATAGAAATAGAAACGAAGATAGATTTTTTTCAGGGACGTTAGTTGATACGACGAGATTTCTTTTAGAAGAGAACACACGTGAGTTTACCATTATAAATTTGTGAAGAGCAAATAAAAGTCATATACACTAACGTTTTCGGGATCCGCTCCTCCCCCTATCTCGAAACTTATGTAGCGTTTGACCATACCAAGCGAACAAGTCGTAAAATACTGGGAAAAGATTCTCCCGTCTCATGGACAGCTTTTTACGAAGGCGCGTGAACAGTGGTAGGGCCAGTATGGGTCTATTAACACGGTTTCATCGTCGACACAAATCTTCCATTTCGGTGGAAAAAGTAAGCTGGCGGTAGCATCGGGCACGTGCTGCCGTCACGATAAAAAAATGTCTTCTCTTCCTGCCATTCGAATTTCTACTAATGTTTCTTTCACGTATCATTGGGAAACGATACATTAAACGTTGTACAGAAGTCAGGAACACGTCGCCGTTCTGTACTCATGGCATACACACACAATCGAACGACATTTCCTTCGTGTTACGGTTATGTGCGCGACGAATAACAACTACACGCGTTCGAGCTTCTATCTCGTGTACCGGCTACAAATAAACCAGCCTCGATAACCACGTTCGCCTATTTCGTTAAACAAACAAAACTGTCCTCTAGCAGCTGGCACGCGTCGCCTCTTTGCTTTTCCAGCAAAGACGGAGAAAGTTTCGCGCTTCGAGCGGTCCTATTTGCAGGCTGGATCTCGTGTATATAACCGGTGCTGTTGTGCCGTACGTACGGCGACGTTTGCGCACGTGTGTGCGTCACGTTTAACAGAATCGAGGGACGGTTAATAGCGAAACGCTTCTTCCTTCCTATCACGACGAAGCAGCAGCAGCAGCAGCGGCAACACGCAGCATCGCGCGCGCCACAGTTCGCGTCGCGCCGGTTACGCGACGCTGCAGCTAACGACCTGGATAACCAGCCGTGATGTTTCCAAAGTAACGTCATCGTTCGCCGCGATGCGACACGAGGCGACGAGTCTGACGACGGAGTCGCTCATTACAACTTCCGGCCCAGGAGAGCGAGCCAAAAAGAGAGCGGCCCGAGGGAATGAGAAAGATGGAGAGAGACAGAGATCTCGGAGCGGCGATGGTGGGGACAAGAGAATCAGCAGAACGGCGCGGCGGACCAACTGGTCGACGGAATGAGACAGAGCGCGAGCGTGAGTAAGACGGACGGTGGGGAGGGAGAGAAGGAGCGAGAATCGAGCGAAAATGCTCAACAAATAGCTACATCCTCATAATGGAACGGCGTATCAAACTCATTAGACATCATTATCGAATCGACACGATTACGTTCCGCAGAAAGATCCGATCTTCCCGTTAAAATCGAATGATCGGCTTAGATAGACGCTCGATCGTCATCATGGGCGCTGATACGACGCGCGTACACACATCGTACGTTGAGAAATCAGCGTATTAGATATACACGCTAAAGACACTCTCTGCATCCGTCGAGAAATTTAGGCGTACGAGAGTGCGGGAACCCGTCGCGTTAGAGCAATGATTCATGCCAGGTATGTTAAACTGGTTCCGAGCGGACTGCAGCCGCTGGAAAAAAGGTTCGTAGCCCGATCTACGAGACACAATGCAACGTTAGAGAGAAAACAGCTACGTGGACGTATGTAGATCCGCAACCCCGACCCCGCTACCGTCAAAGGGTGGAGTGGTTGGGAAAGCAGGAAGCGAACGGATTTTATGTAAGAAAGGAAAATCATAATGCACAACTATACGTGTCTGTTCGAGGAAAATAATTGGAAACGTCAACGAGGAATCCGAGATTCGCGTTACGATTTCTTCGTATTATACCCCGTGCTTCATCATATAATTTTCTGCATAGTACAGTACCCAGAATAAATTTCCAGATAAACGATTCTGCACGTTATATTATTATAGACGTAACCTTGCTTCTAATCGATGGTTCTATACGAGTGTTGGCTGATTTAAAAAAATACCAACGACTAATTTCACGTGGTAAAAATACCAGCCTCGTAATATATAATAAATGAGAATATCGATTTAAACGTAGGTACGGCGTAATCGTTCGATGAGTACGCGCTGCGTACGCCACGCAGAAGCATCGAGTCAGTGCTTACTCGCGCGCGTTTCGGTCGCACGACACGCCAGCGGTTCTCAATCTAAAGATCACGGCGTGTAAAGAGGATGCGAGAAAGCCCGGCCGAACGGAAGACACGATAAGCACGTACGGAAATCCGTAGCGGGTTCTGAATTTAAAACACGAACAGTCTTGACACCGTTCTAAGTGTCCGAGTCTAATGTTATTGGACGGTCAATATTAGCGCGCTTCACGTGATGAGCGACGAGCACCATACGGCTTCCTTTTACACGCCACCGTTTTCCCTCCTATCGAGGAATGCTTTAGGCATCGCTGGAACGACGGCGTTGCCAGGTACGTTATATTCAGATATAATAAAACGTTATCGACCAGATATCGGGGCCGAGCAGCTCTCTTCTCGCGAGCCGTAGCAAAATAACATCGGTGTAATAAGGCACGCGAGACATTGAACTCGACTGAAAAACAAGGACTAGATACACACTATTTTATCCGATTGATCGATTCTTATAATCGTCGTAATCAACGCTAGATAGCCAAGCGTTGTTAATAAAGTTATTGCATATAGGAATATTACATAGAATGTTTAGTCGTAGGAGAAAAGGAATGGAAGACGAACTTAGTATTTTTATTGACTCGAAGTGTCGATGAATGCATATATAATATGTCAACCGTAGACTGGCAAGCGGCCAATTTCGAATTTGCAAAAGTGTATCGTGCGAGGTAAATTGCGCTCACTCGTTTCTACGTGACGACAGATGCGGTGGAGGTGGTCGAGAACGAGCTGTAGATGATCGATCTATGGCACGTGCTATCGATAGGCGCGATCCTTCCGTGTGTGTTTGCACGCGTTTTGTATTCCATCGAACTTATATCATGGAATATCAAATATACAACAGAGATCAAACTAAAGAACATTTCTTTCGTTCTTTTTCACTTTTCAATAGCGTGTAAAATCGTATCGAGATAGGTCAAAAATAAAAATGCAAATACACAGAGTACGAGTAAGCACTTTCGAGCGAAAAGAGCCGTTTCTAATCTTCAACATTAATCGGTAAAAGCATGAGTCTTACGAACGTAGATAAAGTATAGGCACGGTATTGATGATTGCGAACGGAGTTACGTGATTATTTATCATGCGCGCGATCTTTGACAGATGTTAAGATTTAAATGGCAAGCCACGTGGCGCCGCGCTGCGGCATTCTAGGTTTTCTCAATTTCGAAACGCTTCACAAAACGAACGATACTGTATATACATATATTGTGTGTCCTGTTAGTACATGGTTTAAATTCGTTCGATAAAAGCAACCGTTTTGCTATTCAATGGAAAGATTATCTTTTCACGGTGCACATCGTAGAAAGAACACAGATGCGTTCGTTAGCCATGACTGACCTTATACGGCGAGAAAGATCCTTTACTTCTCGCGTGCTCAATGAAACACAGATTATAAAAAAACGAAAATTGTCATTTCACGTCATTCAGAATGGACGAAACGAAAGACGCTAAGTTATTGACCGCGACTTACCGGTGGACACTGCGGTATAAAAAGGTCGGAAGTAGGTACGTAGCGTTTGTGTCACGTACGTGTCTGTTATTTTTATTTGTAACAACCGTGCTTTGACATTTGGAAAGAAGGAAGGTGCTCGTAAAGATTCCAGCCTAACGTTTTGTTTGAAATTCTCTAAGTTTAACGGTCGTCGACGTTTCGTGTCCTTTGACGAGCGGCCGGCTTTCAACCACTGTAAACATTCTTAAATCGCGACGCAACAAGATAACAATAATTACCATTTACTCGTTTAATAAACTGTATAACACGATATATCAATAAATCAAACACGTGTAATCAATTACTTTCGCATATCGTGCATAAAGATTATTATTAACAAATTGATCTTTTTTTTTTTAGACACGTTGAATAGCAAGTAAAACAATTCTTATCTGGCGTGATATTATATCCATTAACGCGTGTCATGCGAATTTCTAGATGCAGCGACATCGCAGCATCGTTTAAAGTATGACGTCGCTATTCTTGACACCTTTCTTGGAAACTTGGGTGTAGAAAAAAGAAAAGAATATACCAAGACGGTTGCGGCACGGATAAAAGAACGACGAGCTCGATTTTAACGTTCCAAGGAACGCCTGTGCACACTAGCGAAGGTTACGAAAATGTCATCGGTCTCGAAACACTTAACCGTGATGTATAATCATTCTTTATTTATTTATGAGGTCGATGCGCAATACGCAACAAATTGTATGTTAAAGTTGCTTCTATGTGCAGCTTTTTGTTCCCTTTTTTCTTGTTTTCATTTTCTAACTACATTTTTTCTTCTTTTCTATACATATTACGGAACAAAGATAAACGTAACTAGGCTGATCGCAAAGGTAGCCGATGAACGACCACGACCTACGACAGAGTTCACTGTACGACGTTCCACCGAGCTTCAAAATAAATTTGCTTTTCGAAGTTAGATTGGTTTAATTGCACCATTACTTGATACCGCGTTTCTCGCGCCACGCTCACGCCCGTGCCAATGAACTGTCAGTGGTGCTATACGCGACAGATTCCGGTAACGAGAAATGCAAAATAACGTACTACGTGAATTCAACTTACGTAAACATGTTACAGTAAGACTAACTCGACAACGTTATTCACGATCGTTTCAACATTTATCGACCGACCTTTGAAAAATATTTTACGTTCACCCACACACGTATAAAATTACCTACCAAGGGTTTTCAACGCGTTCGCGGAATTTCTATGTATATCTGCTAAAGAGTACAACGAATATCATTGTTGTCGTGCAGTTATATGCGATTCAAGCGATTCCAAGGCCCTTACGTTAAGCCCTCGTATAATCACAATTTATCGAGATTAAACGCTTTACGTTTACTTTTTGGCTATAAAATTTATCGTTCGTCGATAAATCGTTATCAATTTTTTCGAGTATGTGTCAGATTTGTGACTGTATTGATTACTTTGTAACGCGTAAAGAACAATGTTCAACGATCGCAAGAAGGAAATCCGCCAGTTTGCGAGAGATGTGGAGGTTATGTTCGCGCTCTTACCTTGTCGGCCGACGATCTCTGCCACGTGCTCGCTGCTAGGTACCGGCACACATTCGGTCATGTTCTGGCTCTTCTTAGAGCGTGCCTCCTCGAAAACGCCTGCTGGTGTCGTTTGTAGAGGATCCGGATCGTTGGTCGTTCCAGTGCCGGTTCCTGTGCCAGTGCCCGGGCATCCGGGAGTACCCTCGAGACCGAGCATAGATAACTCTAATGCCAATTGCAGGGCTCGTTGATCCTCCAGAGAAGCGGTGCCACCGCCATTCGCTCCACGATCCATTTCGCTGAACAAACTTGTTGGCATGTTGCTCGGCTAAAGTAATCGCGTTGTGTCGCACCGGTGAAGTCAATTGTACGTTGATACGTTCACACAGATAGTATAAATCACAGTTTCTTTATTCACCGACTTTTCACTATTTCGATTATGATATAGTCTCAGTTCTTTCTTCACAGCCCGTGTCTTTCCTTTCTTTTCCTATTTCCTTCTCCCGGTAATACTTTGCTATTGTAGAGTAATGGCCGAATGATGTTGATCGAAGACGGGTTCTTCGTAGACAGAGACTAACTCGAAACGATCGGAAAACAACGAAACATAAGCGCGCGCGCGCGTGCACACTACACACACTATTATTTAGGACGAGGACTATAGTGGCTGCTACACCAAGAAAATCGGGCGATCTACTCTTCTCTCGTACGCGGTCACGAAGCGTTTAATGTTCGTAGGAAAAACAACGATGCACCGTACAAAAATAAAATCGTCGCCTCGCCGGTGATCGTTTCGTTCGTCTTCTTCCTTTTTCGTCCGGGTCCTCTGTGCCGCGCGTGTGTACGAGCAACGCACAGCGTGAGTGTTATTCGTACACTGGAAACGTGTGGGCTACTACTCGTCGTAATCTCGTGTCCACAATCAGCACGTCTTTTTCTCGTCGTTCAGTCTCTCTCACTCGCGCGCTTTCTTTCACCGCGTGCAAAAGCCGTACTACGAAAGTGGCCTTCTCGATATTCGCACTGGTTGGAACTGTGTGTTCGTTTGAGATTCGTGTTATTTAAGAGCACGACTTGCAGCCGTCAAAATCGTCGCTCGCGATGTTCGTGTTTCTTTTTTTATTTCCTTTTTGTTCGCGTATCTGTTTTTTACCGATACAATATTATTTCGTTCGTTCGTCTACTCCTTTCGGTGTTTCTCTCCCCGTTTCGTTCGCTCTCGTTCTCCCCTTCGACGGAACGACCTAACGTAACGTAACGTAACGGCGCGTGTATCACGTTTGGGAGGTTCGTCACCGACCGACTGACTAAAGCGTCCGAGAGCGTCGTCGCGCGACTGAAGCACTGAAAACGGAGGCAAGGGGCGCCGCGCTCTCTCTTTCGTTCCTTTTTTCTCTCTTTATCTTGCCCGCTCACTTGCGTTCTCTCTTGCTCTCTCCCCCTTACCGCGATCTTTCCTTTCGAAGGCAGGCGCGTGCAACTACCCTCTCGCTCGTGTTACCACTGCGACTGACTGCGACGTACTGCGACTGCGGGTGCTAAAGCCGGCGCGCCGCCATGTGCCGGACGCCGGCTATGCATCCTGCTGATTGGTCAACACGGTCACGTGGCACCGTACCACCCCTCCCCACCACGTTCGGCCAACCGGCGCACAAAGTACCAGCGCATCTACCGGCCGAGAGCGCCGCACTTCGTTCGCCTCCAGATACGGGCGCGTGCACTCGTCCCTACCGGCTTGCAACCCCCTCCGTGTTACCGCTCGTGCTCTCTCGCCTCTTCGTCAAGTTTCCCTATGGATCTCTGCTGAAGCACCGGCTGCACCACCGATTTTCAACGGCGGTGTTTGCGAGCCCGGGGCTGCCCTGGGATCGCAGCTCCATCTCTTCGTGATAACGCGAGACGCCATGATCAAGGGATGCACTTTCATTCCGTCGATGTTGTTTCGGTTAATTTAATTACTCACCGTCAATATCTGTACCTTCAGCTATGTTTGATTGCAGTTTTAATTAACGAATATAGCCCCATTCTTTTTGACAGTTCCAGTATTTGTTTAATCTAGCTTTCGAGCTCGTTTACCTTGTTTCTTTTTCAATTAGAAAGTGTATCGATAATTGACTTTATTTTAGAAAAGATTTAACAAACGTAAATTGGGTTGTGCATTCCAGGGTATATACTTGGTTTAGAATATTACAGTGGCAATACTGTATTTTCCAAGATTATTCGTTGTATCGTTCACGGTAAATCTCACGATACGACACCCTTTCCTATCCGCAGTCCCGTCAACGACCTCTGTCTGCATATAGGGTGCCTAGCAAACGCATTCGTCGGTACTCTTTTTCGGAGTGCGTGCAGTCACTGCAGCAGATCGGCAAAAGGAAATGCAACGGGAAGGAAATTTACGATTCTCGAGAAATAATAGTAAGGTATCGTTCGAGTCGTAAACCTTAGTTGGATCGTTTGAGACTCCTACCATGCTGTAAATTAGATACGACATCAGGAATAGTTCGAAGGAAATCTGTATTGTTGCTTAGTATCAAATATATAAAAGTGTGATCCTTCTGAGTGGCCTCGCTTGTTTGAAACTTAATTACCCACTGTCTCACAAGGTTGCAACTCTGTTACCTGTTTCAACACTTTTCCCTGTTTTATCGATAATAATTAGTCGAATGAAAATGTAGATAAAAGTACACACGATGATTGAGCATGTTTTCTAGAATCAAGCAGAAGTATTCATTGTCTTGTTTGTTCCTCGATCAAATTAAGACATTTTGATTACGTTCGATCCAAGCCCGACAGAGCATTTTCTTTTTTGCTTGCTTCGAATGTAATGAAATTCACGATACGATAAATTTATGCAGTATCATCGATGAAACGAGAAAAACCGAGTTTTTATTGCGATCGATATCCCACGTAGCACCGCGAAACAAGTTTCTGAAGAAACGTCTTGGCACTACGTTCATGCACAGTGCAATGCGCTATAGCCTGTGCTAAAGCATCATACCGTAGTAGAATGGTTAACTTTCCGTAATCGAGATATCAAGAATATCTTCACTCTGAATCAGTTAAGCTAGGTTAAGTTACGCCGATCTATCGTCCTTGAACTCCGACGCCAATGATTCCAACAGACTGTGTAGGAATTTGTACTTCGTGTCGAGATCGTTGATCGCCGATCAACCTTGTAATTTTCTCTGGTTGCAATTTATGATTAGCATAAAGCTAATTGTGAAAAGAAAGGGAAAAATTTCTGTGAAAAAAAAGGAACACGAGAAACAAGAAAAAGAATGATGCGAAGAACGCGACCGATCGTTAATTCTCGCAGAAAAACCTATTAAAATTCCATTCTCAAGTACAATGCAAAAAACGGAGTCATTACGCGTGTTGAAGAGCACACCTTAATAAAAGAAGAAGCATCTCGGTTCGTCTTTAAAGCTGCGCTGTGATAAATTTTTGAAAGGAACCAGTTCGCCGCGTAATATAAAAGCGAACGATACAAGAAGCTGTCCCCTCTTCTTTCTACTAATTGTCAAAAGTTGGCTTCGATACGGGCCAGACACGTAATTGCTTCACTGATACCTGCAACCTCTTAATCCGCAAATCACGAGCCATCCTGGCGCAGCTGCCACCTGCGCGACCAAAACCGACTACATATTTGCTAACAACGAAACCGGTGAATTCGATCTAAACCGATTTCTAAATGCAGCGGTTTGGACCTTGAACCGAGGTGCAACCGTGTTCCATTGTTCTCTGCCGGCGACCCTTCGTCTTCTCCCCAGACTAGCCGATTGCTCGATTTTTAGTCGGGCCAACGCACACGATCGTGATCATGTCCTCCATCTCATGGAAAACAGCCGACGATGCTCCAGAATAATTCCACAATATCAGAAACTTTTATTACAACCGTTCCGCTATTCGAGATACCAAATATAAAATATTAACGTTTACGGAGAATATCGGATGAAAAGTTGACCATCCTTTTAACGTCCCGTTGTAAAATATACTCACTGTAGGTTTCCAAATAAAAAGGAAAGGAAAAGTTGAAATGATTGGTACGCCTGCAAAGAACGTACAAATTCTGGCTGCCTTTTTAAACTTTCAAGTTCTTTAATTTGCTTCATTGATAGCGTAGGTAGTAATTTTAAATTATGTACGTCTTATGTGTACGTGTATAGCGTTAAGAGAGGATGATAAGGAACAAGGAAACCTTTGCGAGAAAGTTGACTCTGTTTTATTAGTCGGAACCAACGTTTTCATTATTACTGTAACGTATCAAGCTGTAAATTAAACGAAACTACAAGTAAACAGCAAACAAGATATAACCGAGAATGCGCGGATATTATAGAGAAGTGTAAAAAAATTATATATTTATATATTTAAAAATTACATATTTCTTTTATTAAAGACAACGTGGTTCAACAATACTGACCAATAAAACGCACGTTGAACGACAGGTGTCAGTGAGATCTTTGGCCAACGAAGCCTAACCGAAAGCCTCTTTTACAGGCAATGTGTATTTGCTTAGCAGGTAGAAAAAATTTACATACGACCACTTAGATACGCCGAACAAAACTGTTACCAATCGAAGCACCAAAATTGTTCCATTTGCCTGTTAAATCTACATAAAACGATAAAACGAGACAAATACAGGTTGACTTTTGAAAATTTCAGACAACTTCAGTCAACATTGTTGCCAGTCATTCGACAAATTACCCAACAGTGAAGAGAAACAGAAGAAAAAAGAATGATTTCCACAAAAGCGGCTGGCTTTCTCGCGGACGGTGATCCTACGTGAGTTCGTTCGGCAAAGGCGACTAATTTTGTTTCTCATCGTTCGCCGAAAGCAACGACCCGTGCACGCTCTCTCAAGGCTGTCTCGGGACGCCACCTTTTGCCACGAGCACCTGCCGACTTCTGGCGAGCTCGTGCTCTCGACTCGCTCGTAAATACCTGTAACTTGTGTCCAGTATACGTTCACCTTTCCGAAACTTTGCTCGCTTTCGTTCATTTTTATCACAGCCAATGACTCGATGACGATAAGCCAGTTGGACGAACAACGAACGATTTTATCCGTGAATACTAGTCGTACCCTGAAGGGGGTGGTTTCCTCTCTTGACATACGCGCGCCGTCTGCACACGAGCCCGAAACTCGAGCGTGAAAGTAACATGTGAGTGCACGTGCGTGTCCAACGCTTGTTCGTCCAACTAATTGCCTCGGTAATCGACACGTAATCAACTTATAATCGACGATGGCTATAATTCTGAGATAATTAAGTCCGACGAACAGAGAGCATTTACGTCGGATTCGAGATCGTTCTCCTCTTTCAGGATGCTGCAGGAATTGAATACGACGTATTGATGGCGAGGTATGTAGGTTGGAACGGAGCAGAGGATGAGTAAAGGGTTGCAGGATGAAATTAAATGCAGATGGTCGAGAGGTGTATGAGGAACGTAATGCGCGTAGTGTACATGACTGAGCATTGTCGTGTAATTAGACGAGATGTGGGTAAATTGAATTATTTCTAGATTTTGTACCCACATATTTGATTGTTGCTCCAACGACGTAGAAATATTTTAAATAGACCGAATGGAACAGGATGAAGATTTCACGTGAATGTGGATGAAAAATATTTGAAAATAGAAATGCACACGAATAATGATTACTTTTTATTTACACCATGTAGGGTGAATATCATATTATTAACTACTCTGCGGCTATTTATAAAATGAAAGAAAATGAACGAGTAATTGATAGATTCTAACCACAGCTTTGGGAATTTTAACGAGATGAACCGATTAATATGGTTTCTCCTTCGCTTAAAAAATGAAACAAAATATAGATATTTTACGACACAGCCCAAAATTACTCGAATCTCGGGCAACGAGGTAGCAATTTAATACGTCGAAAAAGAAGAAACAAGGCAACTGGATCAGCTGCGAATCCACACCATGCAGGTTCTCGATGTTGGCCACGTTCTTCCAGAACCACGTTGCGTCGCTCTTTTTCGTGGCTACCATTTTCGCAGGTTTCTACAGCTATTTCGTAGCGAACGGCCGAAGAAGGCGCAGCCCTGAGAAGAGATGTTGCAACGCGATACTGTTCGGGCCGCGGTCGAACGCTAGCCACACCGTGGGCGCCTCTTAATGTCGCGGCTTATTACGAGCAATAACGATCCGCTGTATGCTACATTTATATCTTATCAGGTCTAATGTTATACATTACGCGACCCTTAATACTATACTTTAAAAACGTGTTTCTTTATGCGGCAGAAAGTTGAGCGCACGCCGATTCCTTTCGACTATCAGCGCCACCACGATAGATTACAGGCGTTCCCAAAACGCTGCTATCGTTCCGAAAGATTTCCATCTCGTGCGCCACTCGAATATCGTAATTACGATAACGAACAACAGAACACCGAAGGATGTCGAAACGAGGCTCTCATCCTTCAGCAAGAGAAAGAAAAAGCGAGAAAGAGAGAGAAAGAGAACAGAAAGACGAAACCTAAAACAGGGAGCATACTCTCAGAAAAGGGTCCTCGAAGGACCCTTAAGACGAACGTAAAGGAAGCAACGTATACATGTACTAAAGGGCGACGCAGGCACGTGTGTATAACCAGACATCCTGATGCAGGATACTGGCCAAGTTGCGTTTAACTTAATAACGAACGGAACAGTTTCTGGCTGGTTGGCGCATTAGCTAACTCCTCTTCGACGTTCGGCATAGTTGGTCGTATTTTTAGCGCTTGCAACCGGTTGCCTTCCACGGCGATCATTGTCGTTGCTTTGCGAAACTGCTGCAACTCCTGCGGGGCGGCGTGTCCTCGTGAGACCGACCGTATATACACGTGGATCGGCGACATACGCTCGCCGAGTGCACCAACATACGCGCGTGTCTGCGTGTCGCGCTCGCAGAATACACCTTGGCGATTTTTCTGCGCGCACACACCGGCTCGTGCTTTGCGTTCGCTCGCACGCGCGCACGAATACCAGATCGAGCTTGTTTCGCGCGCGCCTATATACGGACCGGCAGATCGTATATGTGCGCGCAAGATACGCGCCGCGCTGCCCAGCCAGCGGAGAGGAGAGAGAATATTTCGTTCGATTTCGATCGACGGGGTGCAACGGGGGAGAACCGCATTGCTGGCCTCTGAGTCGACCGCGGCTGCTAGGACGACGACAACGACGACGACGACGACGACGACGATGGTGGCGGCGGTGGTGGAGCCGACGCACATCTTGTCGCCGAACGGCGTGTCTGAAGGGCAGGGCCGTATTCTTGCTGGCTAGCACCCGTTTGAGGCTTCACCGCGCCTGTGTGCGCCTCCGTTTTGCGTGTCATCGGGGTGCACGAGGTGTGAATTTTAATACAAAGCTTGCTTACTGCGCGAACCGAGACTACGAGGGTAAATAAGATCTAACAGGCGCCATGTCAAGGTGCATCCTTGTAATACTTTGGTATTCCGCTCTTGAGCATATTTTTTCGTCCTTGATGTTTCATTGTTGCTTATATAATACATGATTGTGATTTTGGATTGATATTAGTAGGATGTTTGTGTATTTATGGGAAATTCGAAGCTGTATAAACTTAAAGAATGCACGACGCATTCAAAAATATTTCTCAAATTTGTCATAATAAATACAAGTACGTGCGATCATACTTCAATTTCCCTGAAGAAATCTTGTAATCAAAGTAATTTGTGAAGCAGACTTTGCAATAACAATATCGGTGAATTCACGTGGAGTAACGCCAGACGAATCAACCCACCCGGGTCATTAATTGCTTCAAGAACGAAGCATTAGATAATAGTAAGCAACCTTTTGGCTGATCCTCGATGCGATTCATGAGTATAAAGCCACTGCACGTCGGTGCTGACAATATTGATCGACTATCTATCCCAATATCTGGTTAACCACGAAATCCGGCGGCCGCCTACGCAACGGCGTCCACGAAGCGGGGTCAGCATGGAACAGCGGCCGTAAGGCCGTTGCACAACGGCGAAAACGCATAAATAGCATGGTAAACGATGATAGCGCGGATAAACTGCCGCCTTTCTAAATATACCGTCGGTCCATTCTCGGAATGTGCTTCCGACCGCAGTCTGTAACACTTGTCACCTTTCCTGATCCCACCTTTCCCTTAATCTCTGTTTTTCGCGATGCTGCTTCATGGCAAAAAGTTGAGCACGTTATATGAATTTTACCCTGCTGCGATTCTTTGATTCTGCTCCGACTTAAGTGTTTATAATATGGTACAATTTGAAGAAGTTGCGTAACCATACCTGCAAATTTTTCAAATTTTATTTGTCTGCTTTGTTAAATCACTATAGTGTTTCAGCAATGCCTTATTATATCGGTGTATCAAATGGTTTATATATAAGAATTATTTATTTTTAAGTTTCCAACGAAAGTAAAAATTTGCTATTAATATTATAGGTTCTTCCCCTCGTAATCGGATGAAGTCCTAATTACAGAAAGTTAATTACGTTCTCAATGTCTGAAAACTTTTCTTAATTTTAAGAGAAATATAAGAAAGTGGACACTAGTAGGTATAACGTTTCTCGTTTCTTAATATTGTAACAAGAGTTCAATTTTGTAATAGTTACAAATTTATTTAATATCAGAGAATCATAACAGAGCGAAGTTTGTATTATTTATGAGTACAGTATTGTATATGATTTTACTTTTTTCTGTATATTATTAGTGTAAAGGTTTAACAAATACTTAATATTTGAAGCCTAACTGCGATAAAAGGATGTCATATTTGACATATACAGGTTTTCTATCGATTGTAAATAAACGTCTGTATGTATTATGAATAAGTAAACGTAGATATAGTGATGGTGCCCGTTGTAAACTGAGCTTCAGTCGTTCGACTATGGATCGCGTGTGCCGAGAGCTCGAAAATTTGGGCGGTGAATGCTCGAGGTTGGGAACCGTGAAAAATAAGGATTAATTGAGGGACAGACATAAGTCGGCGAGATTCAGACACTTTCAAAACAAGTTTCGGTCACCCTATGAGATTCCCTGCATATTATGCATTTTGAAAGAAATTATTATTTATGTTCAATTAAACTAAAAAATATATTGCACATATAGATTAAAAAAGAAAAGCTCCACTGTAGCAATTAAAAATTCAAAACACGAGGGATAAATAATAAAGAGAAGAAGAAACTTTACGATTTTGTCTTCATAATTCATGCACATTAAAAATGTAGAACAACGATGTAGGAGGTTCTACATAATAAGTTTGAAAATCTAACTTTCAAGGTTCAAAATCCCTCTATTAAGAGAACCTCGGACCAAAGCTTCTTCCGACAGACCACAAGAAGGGAATTTATCTATCTATTCATGGTTGCTTTGCATCGTCGAAATACGATCGGACGTAACGTTTTCATGCGGAAATTTTTAAGTTATTAGAACAGCATTGTGAGCTCGAGAAACGTGGGCTCACGAGTTTGCTACGAATTCGATGGAAGATTTATTTACAGCGAAGGGTGATCGCAGAATGCATTCACGTGGTTACCGATGCCCTTCGTGTTTATAGCCGGCACTTTCGAACGGCAGAGAAACGGAAAACGTTTCGCGATCGGCTTCTAGGATGCGTTCGCACAGAGAATTCGAATTATCTGACAATGGTGTAGGTATACGGGGGCAGCAGTTCCAATGAAAAGTTAAAATTCATATTTGTTAAACGCGTTAAGCATATTATAGTTTTTTATTGAAAGAATGTAATATAATTTATAACTATTGATTGATTATTTTCGAATTCATTAGATATATTCAATTAAAGATTTAACATAGAAACATAAAGTAATAAAGACAATAAAATAAATATTACGCCGTCCCAAAAGTTTCTTTTCTTTTTTTTTTTTTGTTTCAATAGAACAAATGAATCATACATAAACCAATAAAATAATGTAAAACAAAATTGTGTGCATCGAATATTTGCTTGTAAATCGAGAGAAACTTTCGAGAGAAACTTTCGAGACAACCTAATATAATACATAGGCTGAGGCTCAACAGAATACCAGTTATTTTTGCACACATCCTAGGAAATTCCTAATTATACCTGAATTCGCTTTTGCACTGCTGAAAACATATACAGATATCTAAAAAAGCCATCGAGAAGAGGATTCGAAAGATAATGACCTGATTTAAGAATAATATATAAAATGTTTTATTATATCAATGTAAAATACTTTTCGGTACCGTTATTCAATGGTCCTGCAATAGATATAATCGGCATTCCAAACTAAAATATTTCCACTGCCGTACAATGCAATGTAGTTATTCAATCGACTTACAACTATCTTCAACTATAATCGTCTTAAACGAATTCTATAATGAGTTCGTTAATTACTAGAGTTTCTCTAAATGGGAAGCAAAAGAAAACCGATAGTTGTTACGTATCTGCAAACAAACATACATTTGATTTCCAAACTAGAAATATTCACCGAATGTCCAACTGGACAAATCGTACAGTATAAATTAAATAATAAAAAAAAAAACTTGATTTCCAGGGTCTGCAGGTACAGAAGAAACGAAATTATACTCGGTATGCAATATGGACCGATGCGCACCTTGTGGATAAAAACGGTCGACGTAAATCTCTCTCACCTTGAAACTACATAGTTCGATGGGAAGACGATTCGTCGAAGGATCGCGTGTACGCTTTTGACATTTCGTGGATTGCCGCGCGTTAGCCCCGATTTCCCTATGAGCGAATTCTGCGACACCCCAGACGAATTTAAAGCTTTTATAAAACGAGAGGGGTCGACCAATGACTAAGGGTAAAATACGAAGAAAGAGACAGACAGAAAAGGAACTGTAGAAATAGTAGGGCGGTAGAGGACGGAGTGAGCAAATTGAAAAGTGGAGGAACGAGGAGGGAACAGGACGACGAAAAAGGACGCAGAAAAGGGAGCACGCGGCGAAGAAGAAGAAAAGGCTCGCTTTTCAGACGGTTCAATAGATTTCGATCTGAGCGACTTTTTTCTGCGCTCGAAACGAAACGACGAACAATGGACCAGACGGAAACCATGGCCGAGCTTGAAGACTTCCCGTGTATACGATTCCACGTGCATATGTGTATGCACAAGGGATAGAATGATCGTGTGCGTGTACATCTGGATCGACCGGGTCCTGAACGAGAACGGAAGTTTAATGACTTCGAGTGTCGGTGAAAATCAGGATCAGCTGGAGGCTCGTGTTCCGCGCGCTTTGTCGCTTGATGACGTAAAAAGAAATATAGAACCCTTGTCCGAAGGTTACGAAAGTTCATCCGGTGCTGAATGCAACGCGAGGATGAAGCAGAAATATCTAATATAGGAATTTTTAATTTTTATGGTAATTCATTGTGATAATTAATTCGTGGTAGCTATTATTAGATTTCATCGATGATTTCGTGAATGCCGTGTAAACTTAGTAACGTAATAATTATGAAACGATTTTTAGCATATACCTGGAAACGCAAAGCTGGTAAAGCGGCCAGTTCTCTCCTATCCGTTGCTCCCGTCTGGTGGGCCCACGAGAGAGAAAGTCAGTCGACATCGATTACGTATAGCAGTTGGGAGTCGAAGGTCCCCCAGCTGTTCTTCCGTGGAGAGCGATGGACCAACGCCTCCTTTGAAAGGCCTCTTGCAAGCTGATGATGTTTATCCGCTGGATCTCACCGAAATTGATTGTTTCCTCCCGACTGTAAAAAACGAAACGTTCGATGTAGATAAAAAAGAAGAAAGGAAAAAAGAGATGGGGAAACTAAGAAAAAAAGAAGGAAATATACAGTTTCACGGTTGTAACAATAAGCCTATAACGTACATTTTACATACATATACTCTAGCATTTTACCATTGCTGAAGCGATGATAACATTATAACATATTTATCGAAGCAATGCAATGATAAGATTAACAGAATTCTTTGTTCCAAACGCCGTAATTCCTGAATGTTTCCAAACTGTATTATGAATCCATTGTAATTTCGAGTTAATCTGGCTTTTATCATTTAATTGACCGTCGTTCGCGAATAATTTTGTTTCGTACGTATTTAATCCGACCTCCTGTAGAAATTTTCGAATACTTCCATTCAAGAACCATTTCAGCAGAGACCGATGTGTGCATGGTCAACACAGCCCTCTACGGTCGAACTCAGTCGCTCAAACGATCGATAACAGGACATAGTAGCGTTTCTATTTATATAGAAGTGCGGTTCGACATAACCAGAGATACAATCCGCGATACGTGCCAGATAGAATCTTCCCATCCAATTTTAGTCCGTAAAGCTTCAGAGAATTACGTTACACGCGAAATCTCGCGGAAGAATCACTCGATGAACCTCGCCACCATGCACGGAACAATAAAGGTTTTTAAAATTCCATTAGAAAGCTAGCAAATCGAATCGTGAATTTTCATAATTCTTGTTTGGTATCACGATACTTGGAACCTAGCCATCGTGGATTAGATTATGTCAGTCGTATTAAAAATAGTGATTCTTGTTTTTTCTATATTCGTGTAGATGATTCACAAATAGGTAGTCTTACTTCGATTTCATTATTTCATTCGTTTATCCTTTTATAGTGATGAGCGAAGATGTTTCCGGACTTCGACGTAATTTATTAACGTTACAAATGTTCGAAACGATTGTGTGATACAAGTCTATAGAACAGAAATATAATGAAAATAGAAAGAAAACTTTTCTTGTCTTTTATAACCTCGTGCCAAAGTACTTTACCCTATGGAGAGCGCTAGTTTGCGGAAATTCAATTTTCTTCCTTATAACACTATACAAGACAGGTTCCCGAACTTACGTTGTTTCTTTCACTTTATCTTCCTTACTATAATATCAAAATACGTGAAGTATAACTGGTTAAACTTTTTTTCTTAAAAACAACATTTTATAGAACTTGGAAAGTTCTATAAAATTCATATAGATAAGATAAATATAAATAAAAGATAAATATTGATCCCCTTTTTTTATAAACAAATACAGAAACCAAGAAACCAGCACAGGTCTACGAGATTCAAATTTCTAATTGACGTTTGCCACGTGTCTCGTCGTGGAAACAACAAAATCTAATTTCAGCGAATTCGATTGGCTTAGAAGCATGACACCTGATGATAGTTTCGTTCGAATTCCAGCGGGAGACTCGCGATAACGATACATGGATCTTCTTGCCTCAGATTACAAGTTCTTCGACGCGTTCAACCGCAAACGCGCATATTCTATCAACCGCAACGGCGTTTAAGCAGGGATTAAGTTTTATCCGGAACCGGCTACGTCCACATGAAACGAATACAGTTTAATACGTTCGATTGTTCTCGCCTTGTTATCTGTTTTATTGTATGTACGTTTGCGGATTATGGCGCACGAAAGTGAAACATTACCATTTTTTTACGATTATCCGAGAAATACACATTTAATTTGTGTTAAGACGTATTGAAATTTACGGGTGGTACGTTAATTCTTCAAATAGAACTTGATAAAATGAGACAAACAAGTTTCTACAGATGCAAACCTATCGTTTCGCAAATATGGAATGATTAAAATTAACTTTCACCGATAAACTTAAACTGTCAACCAATTATTACGATACTGGTATTTTTACGTTGCTTTTCTCTACTCTTCAATATATAAACAATATTAATCCGTTAATAACACGAAATATGTACGCCAATGTCGTGTGTTTGATAAAAGCTAGAATTGCGAAGTTTTGTAATCTCTGCATTGCAACGTAAATAAATATAATCGTATTCATTTCAAAATATTGGGGAATATTTATGCAAAAATTCATTTTCAAAAGTGGTTTGTACATATTTTTGTTCTAGTTACAAGTTATGTCTATAATTCTATGACAATTTGTATTTATACACAAAGGAACTTCTAATAAGGAATGTCTAACACATTTTAGACACACAAGGATGAAATCGTTTCCTTGTAAACTCCAGAATAATCTAGACAGACTGAGAATGTTCGCGAAAGTTTCTACGGCAAACTGATAATATTCTCGGATAAGCGATTAAAAATATCCATACAAAAACTACTCATATGCTTGTGGCGTATTTATAGGTGCTCGACGATATGTCTATATAGACTCCATTAATTCATACAACTCTTAAATGAATTCTTAATTTCTCGTTGAATATCATCGGTTAAAAATCTTATACTTCATATTACGTTACTACTTGCTATAGCACGACAATCAGCCTCGCATCTCTTCGACAGCAGCACTGAAAAGTCGAATGGTACAAGCGTATCCTTGACAATGTGTGCTGAATATTCGGGTCACATCCTCGATCAGACTTCCTTCACCGGTATAACACGCACACACGAGTATACGCGTCCAAAAAGGAGACACGTAAGGCCGATTAGGCAGGGATATACAAACGTGTTCGGCGAATTATAACAATTTAAAGTAGGACATGTGCATGTATGTCTATCATAGCTCTCTTTGTCCACTCTTGCTCTCTTTCTCTTTCTAACCATTTAGAAATAAGGGAAAACGACCCTTCGCGAACAGGGAAACAGCTGTTGAGCGATGATGAGAAGAGGACGGAGGTCGGGATTCGGAGAATGGCAGAGAAGGCAGATAGAGTGAAAAAAGAGGTTACCACCTGGCTTACCTGAAAACCGACGTCGGTATACCTGCCCGAGCATTCTTTTGTGCGGGCCCCGAGGCACGCACCCATTCCCATACGGCCATATTACATCCTACAAAACTACATGGCACAAAGTTACTGTCTCTGTGATGCTGAGAAAGATGTTTTAGGAATATATTAGACGGTAGAATGTCCTTGATATCGTGTACGTATATGAAGGTGCTTGTTCTTGCATCGTCGATGTCACTGACTTTCGCGTTCTGTGGAACTTTCGTATAAGGTCGATGCATAGTTGACCCATTCTCCCTCTCGTTAGACTATACACGACTTTGCACGAGTCCTAACTTAAATACACCATGATTTGGAACTGGCAGTCAAATTTTCTTCCAGGAAAGATTAAGCGTTACACGTTAAAAAATTGTTTTCGTTGATGATAAATTCTGATTCTTTGTAGAATATTTCATTGTGAAGATATAAAATCAAAAGACGTTGGTATAGGTAAGACGAAGTGTCGCGTGCTTGAATAATTCAAGTACGTCTAATGGCTAATATATTAAAATGGCATATGGTTCGGTTGCACGCATGTTTCTACTTTTTCTCGCACAGAACCACTCGCTTCAGGGATCATTTCGTGCGGCCTCGTTTCCGGTCCGTGTGAAGCCAGATGCAGTTTCTTTCCCGTTAAGTTTGTCGAATCCGAGGAATCGCTGAATTCTCATGACCGACCCTTCTCAATTTTCTGAATACACATCGAAAATCCGGGCAGATGGCAAATGACCGCGGTACTCAAACCGTTAATATTATCAGCAGCTCGTAACGAAAAGCGAAATTGGATTTTATGAAAGAACAGCTGACATGCTCGAACCCCTCATCCATCGTCCAACACGATTTTATCACGGTTTTGAATCATTTTTCCCTGCAATTGCGAATAACTCTTTAAATATACCAATAACTGTCTGCTGCACTTTACAGAATAATAACATTGCAAATGTATTGTACAAATGCATGAATTTCTTACGATACGATATTTTAGAACGATTAGTTTATAACGGAGTATTTATCGTATAGTACTGAGCTACTTTTTTTCTTTCTTTACAAAACATTTATTATAAAAACTGGTATGACATAATTTATAACGAACTTAGGACTAGGGATGAGCGAATTAAAATATAACTAAGAAAATTGTACAACTTATGAAGGAATTCCTCGTAAAGCATCTTGTAGCTTTTTTCTTGCAAGAGCTACACGGTCCTCTTGTCTTTTGATGTCTTCGTCAGCTATCGAGACTGCCTAGAACAAAAGAGGAACCAATTTATCGATTTTGCTTTGACAATAGTCACGTTAAAAATTTGGTTGACACCGTCTCTATTGTCTTTGTCGATATACCCTTTCAAACCTCCAGTACATAATTATTTACATTCCGTAATAGGGTGTTGGATCGTGTGCTCAATTGTATGTTACACGTAACACGAGTTGATTTTAATATACATAGCACCCTATTTGGTATCTAAATATCTATTCTACCTGTACGAGGGGTTGATCGGGATTAAGAAATACCCCGGGATTCTTCTCTAAAGCTGTCTTCGAACCCGTTTGTCCCGTGACTGGTTGAGACGAAACGTGTAACGCAGTTGCAACACTTTGAAGCAACGTTTCTTCTGTAATATACGGACCAACGGGCTTCAAACTTTTTGGTAAGTCCATCGCGTCGAATTCGAAGCCATCTGGATCGCATGCCCTTAAACCCTCCAAACGTTTCTCCCAAAATAACTGTAAGATCAAAAAGATTATTTATGTACAATTAATGATAAGTATTTATATAAGACCATAACATTAATGTATATGAAATAATATAATACTTAACACGCATAAGAATAATTTAATTAAAAAAGCAATATTTGCTTCATGGTGCAAGCAAAATCATAATATACACTTAAATATCATAGTTTCTACAAAATAAATTAAATGCATTATATTTTGACTCATAAAAAACAAAGAATGCATAACAGCGAAGAACTTAATAATTTACACATTACATTAAACACATGTTTGTTATGAATCCAATTTCTATGAAAGGTTCACATAACAAAGGATTTTATAATGACACATGCAATACGTAATTGCTTAAAAACTAGCTGATAATTATGGATGCCTATTTTTAGACACTTTGTGTAAAACATTGTACATTCATTGATATAAAAAATCACATAATCATTAATGATTCCATAAGTACATCGAGCAATATGTTACCTGCTTAGGTTTATCTTGGGAGCCGTATTTGCCATCAGTCTTATCGGCTCCTTCCTAAACGAATGATTTGATGATTGAACCATGAGAATTTACAGGGGACATCAAATTCCAATAATTAAATCATACATTCTAATGACTTTGTACTTTTGTTACAATAATCATTTGGAATATTATTTTTACATATAAAGGGATTCAATTATTACTAAATGACAAACTTCTGATAAACAACGTAATGAATGAGACAAAACAATTTCAAACTTGAGAAATGTTTTTCCTTCGAGTACACATATAAAGGTTAGAAAATATAGGCAAGATATGTTATAATACGATTATCGGATGTGTATGTACAGATAAGGAAGAGAAATAACAAATGTTAACCTGTTTTGGTTTTTCTTGATTTACATGCTTGCCGTCCCTCACTTTTCCTTCCTGTGTCTTGTAAATGGTTACTGGTTGTTTGAATATAGATGCAGTTTGCCTTATCGGTGGTACTAACGATGCGTCATTCCTGACTCCGCGACTGGAAGAAACATTCGTGGTGTCATAAACATGCATTACTGAGGTTAGAATCAACGACACTAAATGTTCCTACATCGATTGTAATCGATACATAATGAACGCACAACACAAGTATCTATCACTTCCTATATAACATATATGTAACGTAAAGATATACATTTCTAAAATGAAAGACGTACCTGTAATAATAAACGTCAACTTTTCCAGTAGATGACAACTGATTTTGGCTTTTTCTCGAGGCTTCTTCCCTAATCGGCCAATTTGCTGGTAGCGCCGATGGATATTTCTTTTTCTCTACTGACATATTCATTTTGCACAAGTGTTTATTTCAACGTACACTCGCACGTTTCCCGAAATTACTTAAATAATTAGCGAGCGAGAAGACGAGCCAGCTACCGGAGGCCATATTGATGCGTTCCGCTAAATTCGAGTAGGTTAGTATAGTTATCAGTTTGAGTAATTACCTACGTGGTGGCGGTACTATCCATGCAGTTATTGAACCTCTTCCCTGTAATATTTACTCTAACCGGCACATCAATTTACACTATATATACAAACTGAACGATTTATTCGATTTTCTTTTATTATAAAACTTTTTGTGGATAACGAAAAGGTAAATCATATGGACACTTTTTCCTAGTATTTTATGCTAATACTAGCGGTCCTAAACACTTAATTCCTGACTGAACATGTGAGATTTAGTTTCTTATTTTTGTATATTTATACAGGTGAGTTTATATGAGTTTATATATTACGAAGTATTTAAATGATAAATTTTATTTATATTTATAAGTAGTAAATCGTTATTTTCTTAACTTTTTTATTATCGGTTTCCTTAAAAATAAATCAGACGTTACGAAAGGAATAATGGAGAGATTAGTGATAATAAAACTTCACACGTATGTATATAGATATAGATGATTTAATTGTCGAAAGAAACAATCTTCGCGTAGCTATAGGAACAACATGAACTGTGCTTGGAAAGGATTAACACTTGTCTTTTGTTTTTCTTGTTCTGGCTGGAAACGCATATTTCTCATCGCTTTCGTACACAAGGAGTGCAAATTACGAGCACGGAGACACAATCCAATGAAACGCGGGTCAGAGAGCTGTTTAGTTTTTCTTTTTAAATTGCGGATGTCGAATCACGATTTTGCTCTGTTCTTCCTAGTGCATCTGTGTGTATGTGTGTATGCAACTGTATGCGGGTATGCGTAATTAGTCACTGTAAAAGAATATCGATTCTGTACAAGTTAATCCATTAAAGAGATAATTAACTATTGAGTCTTCTTGAGGTATCGTTGTTTCTATTGGTCTATCATCGGAGCTGTGCTCGTCGAAAATCTATCTGTTTTTTTACACATCTTTTTCCTTCTATTTTCTCTATGTTTTTTCTATATCTTTTTTTTTTTTCATTTTTGCGACGTATAATTCGTATTAATTTTTTTAATTTTTTTTATTCTCGCGGCAGTATACAGCGTCGATTCTACGACGATCACAGCGAATGTAAAACGTGTGTTGTCTTCCTGTAACAAAATATAAATCTCCATTATGCATTCCCTGCTTTTACCGTTGAATATCCGAATAATAATTACCTAGTACCCTATCAATTTTATACGCCGTTCTCACAGGCATCGAAGAAATCGTTAACCGCGTGTACGTGGCGCAATTTTCTTTTTTTTTGCTTTCGATATCGCTATCAATCACAATGTACGTGTGTCTCTCGTTGATCGAGTCGCTAACAAATTAAACCAATGGGATCGCCGTGTGCGACACTCACAAAATATTCTCGCATAAACATCTCGCGAAGAAACGTGTCTAACAGCGTAAGTAGCCCATATGATTCTATTTGTGAATACGACTAATAGCGTTGATGCCTCGTAATGGCAGTAATGATACGCGTCCGTGAGAACTTTTTTTAAAGTTCATGTTTCATTCTTCTAACAAATCTTAATCTTCATTGGGTACGTTCAAATTTTTTTACACAATTGTAAAACTATAATTCCTTCGCGAACGGTACAATAAGTAAAGTACATCGTATATAGTTCACCATGTATATCCAATCATAGAGATTCAAAACCAGTAAAATACAAATAGATCATCACAAATAGATCGGTAGAATATATAGTTCATTATTAGAACAATGATCACATTTTATTTTAACATGTAATAGTACTAAAATTCTTTATCGTAAAAACGTAAATAAATTGATTCGATAAACAATTTTCCACCAAAAATCGGTTTGAGATCCAAAACGAACGAGATACACGATGTCTTATAAATTAGTGCCCTGTGAAGGATACAGCGATTTTTTTGGTACCGGTACCAATTACAGTGCGATGGGAAACTCTTGAAAAATTTTCTGTTTGTTCTACGCGTATTTCCTACAGAAAATGAGTGAAGAGATCAAACGTACTGTTGTTTTCCTGTCAGCCTGCTTTCGTGCCTTTCACAATTTCTCACAGTTACCGCAGAACATATAGTTACGAGTGGTAGCTGTAATATCGACATATAGAACAGCAACGAAAGAACGAAAATATTCGTAACTGAACTTTCTATATGAGTACAAATTTCGGGGATACGCTCTTTTTTTTTCCTTCTACACTCTTCTTCGTAATGGAAATATCCAGGATCGCGCAAAAAACCCAGCTTCCTTTACACATCTTAGCACGATCGAAATTACATCGATTCGATATAGACCTACATTCTCTATCCTCGGATTAAAACGTTCTTGCTTCTACATTGTTGTGTGTTCGGTATATTTATGTAAAATTCTGTAACACGACACACACATTCCTACTTTGACCGGTCTACACCCTAGATCGTGGTGTGCTCCGTACGTACAATTCTTTCTCTCTTTCTCAGGCATCTCAGTTCGTTCTTTCGTCGACCATAGTAAAGCACGAGGACATCACGCGCGGTGAAAATGCCAATAACATTTCACTTTGCATCTCTCACAGTCGCACGAACGTTTTATCGTAAAATTCTATATTACACTAGTAACATATTACACAAGGGACTTCCCGCTTCGAAGTCGAACACGCGGATCACAATCATCCGAGCGAACATTGTCACGCATAAAAGTCCCATTCATCATATTTTCTTAGCGTATTTATAACATATGTTCTATACAATCTTAAATAGCTAAAACGTTCTGCCACCTTTATATATATTTATATCTATATAATGTAACTTCAGTTCGGCTCGCAGCTTCCTCTGGTCTTTCTCTTTCTCTCTCTCTCTCTCTCATGTAACACGGAAGCCGCTGCGCGTGATTCAAATTTAACAAATATAACACACGCTAACGTATCATTCATCGATTCACAAAAGAACTGTTTTTCCTTTCTTTGTCCTCTTAGTTTTTTCGTGCAATTCTTGAAATAGACTTCTTCCGTCTTTTCTCGTCTTTAAGCTTGTTTGTTTTACGCACCGATGTTATAAAAGCGTAACACATTTGACAATATTCAGTATCTTTAAATGTATCGCCCAGTTGACTGTTCAGTATATCACTTCATATACTGTTGCTTTCTTATCACCCGAACCAGTCACGATATACTTGTCGTCCGTAGAAATATCACAACTGAGCACCGACGAGGACTCCTTCGACTGTAATAAAATCAAATTATTTTATTATTATTAGATCTCGACTATATGTATACAATAACAGAAAGTATGTGCATTATACTGCAAAATTGATTGGAGATGATTTAAGTCAACAAAGAGAAAAGTCTATCAGTTTGCTTTTTAAATTTGTCATAATTTATGTATAGTACAGGCTACGATATAACGAGGTCGTAAAATGTTATGCTAAAAAATTCACAGAAATACTGATACGTAAGGACTTTAGACTCTGGATATATGAAGAAGTTTCTAACACATCATAATATATTATATTCTTTCTCATTTTCTGGTTTGTTGATATAGCAATCAATCTGCAAACGTTGTTGGTCATAACTTTTCGTTTATTTTATTGTGCGAAATTTATTGTTCGAAAAATCAGAAAATTTGATTGAAATTTAATTAAATTCAATTAACCACCTCATCATAACGTGCCCTGTATCACATCCAATGAAATAGAGATGGATTTTCAAATTTTACCTGAAATATCGAGGCACCGTATGGTGTACGCCACGCATTCAGTAAATTGTCCTTGCCAGTTGAGACGAACCACTTGCCGCAGGTAGCGAAACGTAAAGAAAGTACACAAGACTCGTGTAAATGTAACTGATATTTGTCCGGTTTCGTGGCGTGCAAGACTTCAACGTTTGAGTTCTCCATTCCTACCGCCAACCATTCGCCAGTTGGGCAATAACCGAGTGAGAATATTTGCGAGGTGAAATCGTGTTGCTGAAGTTGTCTGCCTTCCCGAAGATCCCACGAACGCACGGTATTGTCTAATCCTCCGGTCCACAATTTCGAACCATCCGCGGAGATGTCGATGCAGGATGCACCATCCGTGTGACCTTGGAATTGTCTGAGCAAAGACTGGTTCTGTATATCCCAGACAGCGATGTTACCATCGCTGCAGCAGCTGAAGCAGACCTTCGAGTCCGGTGAAATTGCCAAAGCGTAACACGCTGGCGCGTTCGACGTCAATTCAGCTTTGATCCTTGGCGTTGGACTCGCCAGATCCCAGATGCTTAGGTTGCTTGCTTCACCACCTACGATGAGTGTCCTTCCATCTGGTAGTAATTTCACCGATCTGTTTGTCAAAAGAGAAAACGGTATCAGTTTACTGAATGGAATAATTAAAAGCTGTTTGTTTTTTACTTTGGATATTTATTATTTAAAGTGTTTATCAATCATTATTTGATATTTATTATTTGATTTGTTTAATATATTAAACGTCATGTAGGTCATCGAAATCCGACGAATTTCTGTTCAAGCTGTTCATGTTTTTGCACGTATAAAATAAACAATGCTACATACATGCAGTTTAAATGGAATATCAGTGAAAAGCAGCGCGATACGTAGTGTTTATATTTTAAGTACATTTGAAATATACATCATGGAAATTATCTGAAGGCAAAGATTGCAAAACAAATATTAACATTCATCTATTTATACGACCAACGATTACCAATTCAATTTTTCATGAATAAGTTATCATGCTCATATACATTTCTATTATATCTTTGTTTCTAATTCAAGCTTCTAACACGTTAAATAAATACAGTAGCAAGCGATAGGCTTAAGAATGAAAATAATCACACGTTACGTCAATCGAAATGAATGTAATTAATTAACGATGTCTATCGCTAGCACAGAACACAGTTGCAAATTTGTTAAGAGCAATCCTGGATACGTCGAATTGCAAAGCAATTAACGCTCAAAGTCAAGATAAGATGCTGTTTCGTCGTTTCAAACTAGCTAAGTGACTGAACTAGCGTGTTTCTCCAAAGGTCGAAATTACACATATCGTGATTCGGTAAACGAGACCGCAATGACGTTCGTAGAAGCGGAAGGGCAGACGCTAATCAGAATTTATTCAGCGGCGAATCTCGCGTTTGCCAGACGGCGTGGAAAGTTAATACGACGTTGTGCGAACGTAACGTTTAACCAACCTGATGTAGTTGTCTCGTTGCAGGCAATCAAGCTGCGAAACGTGTTTCGCGCTACCGCTACCGCCCTGATTGATGTCCCAGACCTTGACGCATCCTTTGCCACCGGTGTAAACGTATTTAGTCGGATTCGAGATCGTTACCGCGCACACCACCTCGCCATGTGTCAGGGTATTTATCTGGCGCGCATGACGCGGTATTCCTTGTCCAATTAGAGCATCGTGAGGGAACGGAACCGGCTGCATCTGGCCTTCACTCGATACGTGGAAACTGTACGCACTGTAAGACAAAGGAATTTTACGCTCGTTATTCCTCGTAATTGCGGTACTTGGGATTTTCTTGATGGACGAGCTCCGTGATTTTCAATGACTCTGTTTGCTCCTCTAGTTATATGTGATTGAAGCGATGATTAATGGTGCTGATGGATGAATCGTGTAGACGGTTAGATCGATACAAGATGTGGATTATTTAATAATTACTAATTGTGTAGGTCGTAGGTAGTTGGTGTGCAGAAAATATAGTACGGTGATTATCTAATAACCGCTGGTTGCACAGTTGATACGAAGGAAATACTGTACGATTAAGTAAGATTGAATATTGTCTATTAAGTCAAGATTATTCATTCGTCAGTATCCATTTTCAAATCTTTGACAACTGTCTTTTACTCTTATTATTAGTTTAAATATACACTTTCGTCCATAAGTCACGGATCGGTAATTTTAAAAACAAGCTACAATAAAATATGTATAAACAATATAGGACAGTAAATAATTTCATTTTGCAATTACAACATCAATTTGTACGTACCCTAAGTGTACCGAGCAAGCATGCCATAACTTATAGAGGATAGTGTAAATACTTTCTCTTCGAAATTTATGGGTGGAAATGAACGTGTTAGAGTCCTGAAGGAAGAAATTCATCAAGGCCGGAGAAAAGCACTTACGGTTTGCCACCGGGTACACCGAGAGGTCCAAGAGGTGCCCTCATGCTTCCGTGAGGATCGTAGAGTTGCTGAAGAGGCGGTCTTGCGGGATATCCATTCAGGGCCGAAGGATAACCCAGCACGTCCACATGAGGTCCTGCGGGTGGATGATGTGGCGGCGGATAGTGTGGCGGATAAGGGCCGACCGCCGAAGCCGAGACCAGTGGTTTGCTGGAACTCGATGGTTTCAGACCACTGGAGCCGGAGCTGCTACCACCTGTCGACCATACATTTATCGTCAGACTTGCCAAGTATTTTCCATAAACTTGATTGATACGAAAATTCTGAATACTAGCGAATTAAAGCAAACGAGAACGAAAATTATCGCATTTATATGAAACTCACAGAATTATTTGGGAATTTTTGAAAGCAACGAAATTAATAGTAACGAAACGTTCGAACACCAGCGATAAAGAGATTAACATTTTATTCTTACAAACGATTTTGTTGTTACGAAACTAAGAAAAAGCGAAAATGCTTTAGACAATCGTAACAACCTTAACGAAGAAGAATTCCTGAACATAGTATTATTACTACAACACCATAATGAATAAGATTTTTACATTGATCGTCCCGTTACATATTGTCATACTCATAATCATTTCAAATTATATACACGCTTGAAAAATAAAAAAAAGAAAAAAAAATAGATAACAAACCCGCAGACGTGGGTGTGACAGGTTTCGAGATCGGTGTGGTGGGTTTCTCTCGTTCCTCCATCTTCTTAGCAGAAGGTGTGCTCGCATTGCTGCTGGTACCACTCCTTGGCGACGGTGGTGGCACTTCTTTTTTAACCTGGCTGCTCAAAGGCACCGAAGATGGTCCGAGTTTGTCAAGGCCATTCTCTCTAGGAGACGTTGTGCCATTCGCCGTCGGGCTCGTTGGTCCTTCGCTGGCATCGTCTACTACCAAGTCCTGGTCGCTCTTTTCACCATCGCTTTGCTATCGAGGAAAACGTACGGTTTTAATAAGGTATACTATTCGTCAGAGAACATGGAGAACCATCCTAGATACCTACATGGCCTATGTCTTTATCTTGCTCCTTTTTCATCTTCTTCAATGGCAGGTGATCGTGATGCTGGGGATCGGGTGATCGCGGCCTACTGTATTTTTCGCGTTCCGCTGGCGATATCGAACTTCTCTGGAACAATGTAAGCAAAGAATACATTAAGAGGACCAGACAAACGCATGAAACGAAATATTATTTTACTATTAGCTAGTGGTTATATTGATCTTTGTACGTTTTTATGTTGGCAGTAATCGAAGATAATGTTTACACCTGAGAACTTTAAATGACTTTGATCGTTAATCTCACGACTTTGATGATACTGCCATAATCTCAAGACACTTTGATTACCATTATCACGACTTCGATGACCCGCGTGATTTTCGAATAATCTCAACGAGAAATAACGGTACCTTGTTAATTCTTTATAATTAATGTATCAATTAGTATAGTACTTCAAAATTTGTTTAGGCTTGTACTAATCATATCGCACGTACATCTTGTGTGCGATATTTATTAAATATAAAATTGAGATCTTTGCTAACAAATGAAGAACGGTCATCGCCAACAGACAATTTTTAGATCGCTCTAAGATTACTATTTTGTTAATCCTCGCGTCAGATTCATCATAAATACAACTTGTATTGCCACTTCAATATCTGAAACCAATTTCTGTAACTCAAACACAGCAGGGGCAAATATTTTCCCGTACACTTTTATCGAATCCATCAAATCGTCTCTGTGATATCATCAATCGTTTATCAGAGACCGCAAATATTGCGGTATAAAAGATACGCTGTCATGTTAGATATCCATCGAAACGTGCATCTGCCGGAAGACGTTCTTTCCCGGAGAAGAGCAACCAGGGTAAAGGAAGCCGTAAAACGAGCGTCAAGATCTATCACGAGAAGTCATTCCAGGATTGTATACAATTCGCCTCCAAATCTCATCAATTTCGTTGAAGATTTTGACAGATGGGGATTCTTCGTTTCGGCAGAAAGATTACGAAAAGCTTAAACCATTTCCTCTGTCTCACGATTAAATAAAATATTTGCCCGTCGATGCACCGAGGGGCAATTGAATTACGCGTCTCTGCCTCCATCAATTTCTTGCTTCGTCGTCGTGAAGAAGCAACAGAGCAAATAATACAGAAAAATCATCGACACGGCTGAAACGGTGTTAGCCGTGAAAATGTAGATGAAAAATTTTTATTTGTCTCGTAGACGGTTCGTGAAATGCTCCCATATTCCTTTCTTTGTTTTACTTAGAATTTCTGGTTAATATAATTTTGGATTCGTCAGATGCTTGCAAGATATTTTGATACTGATAAGGAATAATTTTTCTAATATACTTCTGTAACGTGTTACGAACATTAACTGCAGTTAATTGATTAATTGAGTAGTAAATATAATATGATTAATTCAACGTTTTTCAAATGTTAGGTGATTTTAATGAATACAAGTTTGAGTTAAGTATAGTAAAATTGACAATAAATCAAAAACAATGTATAGTAAGAAAAGAATGTTTCGATATGAATATAGTAATACTCGATAACGTGAGAAAATTGGATTATTTAACAGGTATTCACGACCATTGTTTCAAAATCGTTTTTAACGATCAGTTTTAATTCTAGATAAATTATACACTTATCAAATACCATCATTTCGAGTAATAATGTCAACTGAACGGTATTCTCCATTAAAATAATTATTTACATCTTTTTTTCAAACGAACGAAATTATTTCTACCAAAGAAACGATCAAGAACAATTACAATAATTAAACGATAAAAACAGTTTCGTTGAAGCTTAAAAAAAAAAATTAGAAAAATTTCTTTTCTTCCTTAAAGTGTCCACGAAAACAATCCTCATGGTGACATTTTTCAACTACCCAACTTCACCGATAAGAAGTCGAACAAAGAATGCGATTTAGATAAATTCACGCTTCTGCCTTCTCCATTATTGCGTGCCTATTAATTCTCAAACCTATCTTCTCCCTCTGTTCGACATTTCTCCCCTACAGAATAGAGACGATAACAGTCTAGAGGGTTGCGCGTGAATGCGCGCCGAAAATGTCTCTGGGAAACGGAGACGCCAATACCATCGAGAGATACGAAGGTCCCGAAAGGCGTCGAAGATATTATCGACAGGAAGTTTTACGAGCGACAGTTTTGTCGTCGATACGGCGACGTCTCTCTTCACCGTCCCTCTTCATCCACGTAAGCGACCGTGAGCCTTTTTCCCCTGATAACTTCTCTGTCCCCATCCGAAGCAACACCGTAAACTACCCTCTCTCGCGGCCTCTCTCGACCCCGAAGTAAATCTCCTCTTCTCAATTACCCTTCGTCTCTCATCCACTGCCACCTCTGGCTCGGTCCATTACCCCGACGCCCCGGTATCATCCTTTCCGCGTCCATAGGACTCGTGCGTTGCCTAAAAGGAAATGAAATAGGGCGACTCTGCAGTGATTTAGGAAGCCACTAGATGGCTGCTTCTTTTTCGAGAGACTCGCGTGTGGTTAACTTTACGAGGGGAATGCAGAGAATGATTAAATTCAACGGAAGGGGATAATTAAATTTACACGGGCTGATAATTGTATTGGTAAGTTATTATTGTCGAGTAGGATGAAATTTGCTTTGTGGATCTTTGACATTATAAAGTTATACGTTTAATATGTGGAATGAGGAGAAATAATTAAATTTGGCCAGTGTGATAATTATTGAAAGGTTATTATTGAGTAGGACGAGGCGTTTTTGGAATTTGTTAAGCAAACCTTTGCAATTATGTATATTATACTGGTATCAGGAAGTAATTAAATTTGTTCGGTATAATCGACTATCGATTAGGATGAAATGTTTTTGATATCTGCTTTGTGCATCTTTGATATAATCAAGGTTATACGTTTAATGTTTGAAGCGGGAAGGAATAATTAAATCTGTGCAATGTGATAATAGGTCATTAATATCGAGTAGGATAGAATTTGCCATGCAGATCTTTATAATTAGGAACGTACAGCTATGTTTAATACATCTAAACAAATAGAATACGCGGCACAGTAACGAGCAATATGTCCATAGATTCATCAGAAGCTTCTGGTGCCTTATAAATTCTGCAAATTCGTTCAAATTTCAATTGGGGGAAAAAAATTCCAGGTAAGCAGATACGAATGGCGTTTCTCAGATAATATCGGGACGAATAAAAGGCGTGTTTCTGGCACGCGGCGAAGACAATCGAGGCGACATCGAAAAATTCAGCTTGACGAAGCTTCCAGCCGGAGACTAGTCGGTTCACTCGATAAAAAGGGGGCGAAGGCTGAGTGGCCATGCGAAAGAGAACGAATTCCCTGGAAAGATGCAAGAAAACACGCACACGGCCGCGTTCGAACGACTTCTCAAAGGAAGGAATCCCCAGAGGAGCCGTATTATGTGCTTCTCGCTCGACTTTTCTAGAACGAAAGCAGCTAAAGTGGGATCCGTTTCCACTCTCGCAGGGCAAAACGAGATACCGTACTTCTCCTCGTTACCACGTAATGGTCAGTCACTATTTATCCGGCCAGGAGCCAGGAGAGTCGGTCCGGTTACAACTGTCGCGTTCCTAGAAAGGAAAGCGTTCGTCGAGAGACAAGAGCTGTGTATATGTCTCCCGGCTCGTTCCTTTTCCTGGATAAATCGACGGTAGAAGAAAATATACACACACAAAGCATAGAGAAGAAAAGGAGACTTCGACTGCTTGGATATTTCCAAGAACGATCCTTGCTATTCTTTCTCGAAGGAAGAAGAACGGAAGAGATATTGCGAGAATACAGAGAGGCGAGGCATTATCATAAAAATGCGAGGAATCTCGAAGATCTTGGATTTATGTCGGAACGGAGATGGTTAGCGGGAGATAAGTTTCGTAGAATTGGGAGTAACAGTCCTCACGCGGATAAAGGAACCCCCGTATGAATCGTCGTAGCCCAAGTTCCGACGTGTCATAGAATTTTTATGTGGCTGTTGGCCTTTTTTCGCCAACAACTGGTTCGCCTCTATCTCGGAAAATCGACTATGCACACTTTTGCCTTCTAGACATGGTGAAACGATGTTCCGAACGTACGTCGATCGTTTCGTGTAACACGTCTGGCAATGGATGTTCGAGCCTCTTCCGTTATTTACATTTGATACGTGTTTTTCTTTCTACTTATGCTTCGTCGAAAGCACGCAAGGTAGACGTGCGAATGCCGGCTTCGGTTACCAGACACATCGTGTACACGTTTCACCCGGAGCCACTTTTTCCCTTGCACAATACGTTCGATTCCCGGCGGTGTATTCAGCGGCCTTATCTACCCCGGTGCAAACGCATCGTTTTCCTTCTCGCCATTGAAATACCGAAAGCACTCGATGCTCTGTCACGAGAGAAGCTTCCTCTCTCCCTGCTATTTCTCACCTCCTGCCACGTACCGTCCTCGCGCTCCGAGTACACGGTATTCTCCAGTGCGAGCGTGTACGTGTGTACACGGAGCGGCAGTCCAACCTTCATTCGCGTAAGTTTACTTACACCTAGCCCGTCGGGATCGTACGGCGGCAGCAGCCTTTCCGGTAAAGAGGGTTCGCGCCACGATCAATATGGGGGGCCGCGTACCTCTCAAAGGGGTGGCCTGAAAAGGAGTGAGAAGCGGAAAGACGTGGGGGAGAGGGCCGTTGGGTACACCGTAGATATATAGACTTTGTAGTGTTAGGGACGACTTGGTCTGCTGGCAGGCAACTTGGCAAGCAGCAGCCAACAGCAGAACCAGGAGCCAGGCACCGAGAAGGTGCAACCAGAGAGACAGGGACGATGTGGTGGCAGTTGCTGAAAGAGAAACAGAGAGAGCGAGTGTCGACAAGGGAAGGGAAAGAGGAAGTTCGGTGGTGTGCGTGGTATTGGGGTTGGTGGTCGGGGCTATGAAGGTGGTAAGTGAGTGAGCGACTCCTTCACCACGGCGCCTCGTCTCAACCCAACTACCGTCACCCATACCACCGAACCAGTCCCCGACCTTACGGATATATCCCAAGCCACCGACTACCTCATCCTCCCACGCCTGTGCTCCTTCCTTCCTCCTTCCTTTCTACCCTCCCTCTACTCGGCAAGTAGTCTCCTTACTACTCACCCTACCGGTATTCCACCTCAACCAACCCACGCTGCCTGTTTCCCTATTCCTCACTCCACCCTCGTCGTAGCCAGGACCCCGAGAGAGGAGGTTACGAACCGGAGTCGCGTCTCCCAAGACCCCGCAAACCCCAGTTGGTACAAGATTGCACCCAGAGGTTCTCAACCCGAGACGAGAACGAGGATCGTTCGACCCAGGAAGCGACTCGTGGTTATCGACGTCGAAGAGTATACGCGGATCAAACGCTTTTTGGCGAATGACGACACGATCGTCGAATCGAATTATCGAGAGTCGCTGTATCGAAGGTAAATCTAGCGTGTGAAACCTTGACTGCGGAGTACGTAGTTATCTGTGAGAGGAGTGTGAGGTTTTTATTTTATCTAGCGAGAAAGTTTAGGAGCTAAGTAAGGAAGTTCCATCAGATTGATTCTTATCGTATAGTTGAATAAATAAAATGATCGAGCAGTTCAAGCTTTCGTAGTAATATATATTTCTAGTTATCGTTAAATTATCGGTCATCAACATAATTTTCGAGGTGTCTATTTTAATTGCGAAACTGCATATACATTTAGCCATTGAACGAATCAAATCTTCTCTGAATTTCAAATACGACTTCGAAAATAGAAATTATTCGGAGGGTAGTCACTTTATCCGCTAAACATTTTTTGATTCATTAAGAATCAGCAAGCTAACTTTGATATTCTCGTCAGTACCATCGGTCCAGTATTTTAAGGAATAGCTACCAAGAATAATTCCAACGAAGAATATCCCGTACACGATAAAGGATTTCAATGATCTGAAAACCCGATCAGTCGTGATACGAGCTATTTTTTACCTTCGAACGTTCATTAATTTACTTATCGAAATCACGGCGGGCAATACGGATGAAGGAGATTCATCGAGAAGTTGACGCGCAGGTGTAATTTCGCCGGTTCCTGTGATTACATTGGACGGCGACCTCACTCGAGGATGCATGGAATTTTTAATGGCCCCGTCGGGAATACCTGGAACCGATTTCTGGAATCAACCACGTGTCACTGGGTCACCGCGTGCATCCATCATCGCCGCAATTAGTGAACGCGCGCACTTTTATTTCCGCCTGTGCTGTTCCATCCAAATGCTCGCTTCCGCTCTTTCTCGTTCGAGTCGAATCTGTTTTTTCCACCCCTGCCCCCTCTCTCTTTCTTCTTCCCTTTCCTCGTTTTCATGCCGCACTTCTTTTCTTCCTTTTTCCAACAACGTTTCGACCGTGAGAATCGTGCACCTGATAGGAGGAAAATGAGAAGCGAACCGCGCGATCGTTTTCCACTTTGTTGAAGCGAAAGAATCGCGCGTCGGCGGCGGTTTGAGAAATTTCATTTCGAGGCTGTGATTGCGCCGTTAGAAATATGGTGCCGGACGAATATTACGTGACCGGTTACGCTCCTTCATTTTTCCGGAGAAGGAGAAGGAGAACGCGCAACTCTGGAGATTTTTATTTCTCAGCAAGTATTACATCGTCTTCCTTTATTAGCAATTTTCAATGGGCTATCTTTTGATAAAGCCATTTGATAAAGCTACGTTAGGTTTTAATTGTCTATTATCTTAATTAGCATATTATGTTTAATAGATGCAAACTATGAAAATTTAAGATCGCAACGCGTATGTACTTTATACATTTTCTTCAAAATAGATAAATATCAATTCGGTTTATTTCTACCCTTTAGATTTCAAAGATGCTTCTCAAAGTTTCGTAAAAATCTTGATTACAAAACTTCGACCAGATTTTAAATTACATATATTCTTCGATTTGCAAATTTGTAGAGTTGGCTTATAAAAGAAAAGAGATGACAGAAAACGAGAGAAAGAATACTTTTGTAATCTCATATCAGACTTTTAAAGAGAAAGATGAGTCATGAAAAGACTTGAAAGAACAAAATAGGAATGGGAACGATTAGTGTGAAAATAAAAATGTATTTCTTTTTAATTGTATCAAGTTGATTGCTCGCTATATACGTTGTTTTTAAGGTTGAAATTAGTTGCGAAGCATTTTCGTAAGCTTCCCAAAGTCGACGCAAGTAAAAGTGCTTCCCTAAGAGGATTCAAAATTGCCCGATGCGCCCAAGTAGTTGCGAACATTTATTAGTCAGACAGCCGCTGTTTGACCAGTGGTACGCTCGAACTACGTTCGCTTACAGCGAGTAATTAATCGTTGGAAACAGTTCGCTCCTTTCCAACGTTCTATTTAGGAAATATACTCATGTTGAACAATTAACAATTATCACGATGTTTCTGAAATTTATCGAGATAAACAATTTTCAAATAAGATTCTACAATATACATATATACATATATATAGAAGATGAAATATCAACTTCTTTTTTATTTTAATTAAACGAATTCTATTAACCTGTTTCATTAAAATTTTCGCTTCCATCAGTTGATTGAAATTAATAATATCTCTGTATGAAATATTTTTCGATAAATCATTATCAAGCTGTTCGTTTTATCAAAACAACCGTTTTAATTAAATCAATCTTACCGATCTATTACGTTAAATCTATTTTCCCCGCTATGTAATCGAATGTAATTGAAATCATCGATATTCTCGTATAATAAACGATTCTCATCATACACCGGATGTACCAGAAACAAGAAAATGGTCTCTGAAAAAGATATTAAACGTCAGCCTCCAATCACGCAAAGTGAATTAACCGCGTATTACCTCGAGATCCATCGTTTAGCAGAATCTTTATCTTACACCGCCCCGTGTCAGGAACGTTCTCCGCCCCGTCTGTCGGCTACACGCGGCGAACGATGTCGCGAATCGTACAAAAATTCACGGCAGGATGATTTATAGGTACAACGTAAATATCGTGGCGCGCGTTCACTCTTCCCAGTCCCGAGCTTGTTTTTTCCTCTGTTTTCTCTCTGCTGGACCACTGCACAACATCGTACCCTCTTTTTCTCGTTTTCCGTCTCTTTCTCTCACTGTCACCCAACCCATTTCGTTCTACCTCCCCCCTCTCTACTAACCGTCCCTCATCGGCGGAGCCAGCAGCCCTGCGGTGGAATTTGCATTTTTAAATTAACTTGCCTCTGTTTGCAGCTATCTCGGCGCGACGCCGCCACTGTCGAGTCCGGGGCTTTACAATTTTATGCAACAACGCGCTTCGAGTGTCTCGCCACCACCCTCGACACGCTTTCTCTTTCTCTCTTTCCTCTTGCTTTCTGCCTATCCCCAGTTCACCACCCACTCAACTCACCCTCCTGTCTCTCTCTCTCCCTGTTGCACGCCTAACCCCTCTCGTGCCTCTTGCCCTTGTCCGCAAAAACCGTCCCCGGGTGATCGATATTATTGTTATCGTTATCGTTCGAACCGAGCTCGAAGCGGCTTCAGTTCCCATACTTCCCATTCACGTTACCGTTGCGGCCAATTACTTCTAACCACGACAGCGACGGTTTTACGGCGGTATATCGCTATCGCGAAAACGCCCACCGAAACGCAATATGCATCGAATCGGACCCGGTATTCCGGTTTTTCGTTGCGCCCGTTCCTTCGCGTCCGCGGGCTATCTCCGTTTTTCCCAATATTCCTTTTTTCATATCTTCTCTGTCTTTCTCGTTTTGTTTTCCTCTGTTTCGGTCGCGGTACACGAGCGTTTCACGGGTAGAGAGCACACGTATTTCTCTATAGATACGCGCGCTTTTATTGAATACAGAAACCGCGACGATTGCCTTCTTTTTCCATTAGGCGGCCATGGGAGAACGTGGGATCGCGGAAATTGACCTTAACCGACGATAGAACCCGGTGATATGCGCTTGCCTATAATCGGTGGCAGGAGGGGCAGATATTTTTCGCAGATTGAATTTGTCTCGTCGATAACTAACTTTCTCGTGGCACGCGGTACTTGCCGAACTGCACATACGGTTTCGATTGGATCGTCGAAAAAATTGACTTGGAACAGGAGACTTGGTGAACGCGAAAATATTTATTCTGTATATGAAAAACGACAAAGAAAATGAAACATATTATCTGTCAGAAGAACTTCCGTCGCAACATACAAATTTGATAGTGGTAATTACAAAATATATAAAATGTTGGAATACAACGATATTGCACGCATAGGCACAATACTCTTACACAGACACCCACACAGGCATTTGAACAGGACACTTACACACGTTATACTCATTACTGTATAGAGAGTGGGGTTCAAAATATTTAAGGGATCATGGGTTACAACCTACGTCTAGTCTGAGAGTAATTGGCCAACAATCAACATTCTTCATACGTCGTTAATTATATCACTCGCTTATATACATCTGGTTCTGTAGTACTGTTTAATAAATATCACTGTTATTATTATTATTTTAACACAAACATTGTGTCTTCCGCAGATTATTAATCTTAACTTTAAGATTAAATTCTAACATGAAATATATGAACTGATAATAAGTTTCGATTGAATCATCGAAAAAATTGTCTTGAAAACATGGAAATCGTTTTTTGTATGTACGAAAGGCAACGAAGAAAATGAAATATACTTGTCAATGGTATTTTTATCGTAAGAAAAAGATTCGATACTGCTAATTATAAGATACATGAATCATATGAACTGATAATAACTTCGAATAGATCGTTGAAAACAATTGATTTCGAACCGGTTGCTTCGAACGTGGACGTGTTTGTTCTGTATTCGAAAAACGACGAAAATAATGAAATATATCCGTCGAAAGAATTTTTGTCGTAAAACGCTGTTAATTATAAAACGTTTGAAATACGCGAACTGGTAATAACAAGAACTCAATCTCCAATAGACGCATAAACATCCGATCTAATTATCATCGTTATCGATCGCATCAAACGTATCGCTTTCGAAACAAGATACAAATTCCAATAAATATTCCGCCGCTATTTCTATATCGCTAAAACGTATTTGCTCCTCGAGACATTCTACGTCACGTGGCACACGAGTCGAGAAACTCGAGTACGTGGCGCGCGAGAGAGAGAGAGAACGGATAGGAAATTGTCAGGAGACCGCAATATATCGTCGAAGAATACTCAGGCTCCATCGTCGAGATGTTGACGAGGTGCGAGGGTGGAAGAAGAACGCCAGATTTTCGCTGATTTTCGGAGCGACGCTGAGTGGTGCTTTACGAGATTTCTCAAGGACACGTCGTGTCGGAGGCCGGCAGAGTACTCTCGTTGCTCGATCGGAGCAGGAAATAGGGGGTGAAGAGCAGGGTGAAATAAAAAACATTGCTTATGACGAGAAAAATAAGAAACTAAAACGAATGAGAAAAAGAAGGATAAAAAGATTGGAACGGGATGGTAAACGATGGAAGAACGGCGAAAGAAACGACAAAGGAATAAGAAGCATACAGAATAGCTTGCCATAAAGTGTCTTCGCGTTATCTACGAATACAGAGCGAAGAAGGGGATGAGGAGACATTTTTATCGCTGCGTGAAACGTTGGATAGGGAAGTTTGGAGGACAGAGACGGAAGAAAGACATAGCTGAAACGTAGAGAGCGAACAAGCAGAAGCATCGAGGAGAGGGGACGAACTAGCAGGAAAATGGGGAGACAGTTCTGGTAATTGAAAAGCCAGTGGTGGATTACGATCGTCGCTTTATTTCGCGGGCTCTTCGGTGCCGGGCTTCTTTCCTATTATCTCGCCCGTTTCTTCAGCTGCTGCTCCCTTGCGTCCGCCTCCTTGTAACAAGAAAAACGACAGGGAATGAGAATCGGAAGGAGAAAGAGGCGGTGGAGTGTGCGTGGAATGGGTCAGACAGAGAAACCGTCTAAGTGGTTAGGGATCGGGCTGCGACAAGGACGTACCGTGAAACTAGAAAGAAATAGATAACAGAGAACCGCTGGATAGACTTCTATAAGAGCGTGAAAGTAAGAAACAGAGGGAAGAAGGACGAAGATCGTATATAGGAAAAATGAAAAAAATAAGCAGTGTAGAGGAGAGAAGAAGAAAAGAGGAAGAAGGTAGTAGAGAAGAAAAAAGTCGTACGCAAGAATGCCTGCGGAGAGGCGCATTCTCGCGCGATTACCAACGCGCGGTCCGTTGCGCCGCGCCGGCCTTAACGAATGGCTTCGTAAACCGTGGGCGCTTTAAGGTCATTACACAACGCAAAAAAGCCAGTTAATGGGCGTCCCGGTGGCGTGGCATCGGTAGGACCGGCAGGAAGGTCAAACACAGAGATATCCAAGAGACAGAGAAGAGGATCGAAAGATGGCATAGAGAGAGAGAGGAGGAAGAAAAGAAGACGATCAACCGACTGGCCGTCCCCGATCGAACCACTGATTTATAGTGGCCGTATATTCCAGCGAAAGGACGATAGAAGGAGACGAAAGAGAGAGAATCTGCTGCTATCGCGAGTTGTTAAACGCCGTACCCTTGCGGGACACGTACGGCTAACCCCTTTACTGAAACGGCCTCGAGATTGCGTGTAGGAATCTTGTTAACCGCTCGAGCTAGACCTATGATCCTGCCTACTTTCGATCTTACACGTGTTGCTGGTGTATAGCCGCGGTTGGCTATCGATAATAGCTGAATTATGGCCGAGGTGAAAATAGGCTAGCCGTATTTTCGATCCTACACCAGTTCCCAGCACGATGTACCGCGATATGCTCGATGAATATGGGCACCGGAGAGGATGAGGGGCTATACGTCGCGTAACACGGCGAGTGTATCGATAGCAGCGATCGAGACACGGCTCGTACGACGAACAACGTCTACCTCGAAGTCCTGCATTTAATGAGGGAATTTTGTGGAGTTTGGCGTGGTATAATCTGATTTTGCATCGATTAACCTTTGTAGAATGTTTCAAGTTTCTTTTGGTCGCTGAGACAAATCTCGATATTCCAATCTACCTATCGAATGAAACCGGTTTTACATTTTATAAATTACCAAATTACTAAAATTATTCATATATAAAATCAATCTTAACTTTTAATAAAACGGCGAATCAGAATTATCTTATATTTATTCTCACAATGTTGATTTTAATTATACTCATTTATATATAATACATTCGAACGTATATTTAAAGGCTGACGGTAGTTTTAACGTTAAAAAATACTACGACACAGTGTGCTGTAGTCAATCCCGTTGCTGTATGCATCGTTGTCAACGTACCTTTTCAGCAATCCGGTCGTTCCGGAACGCTCTCCCCGCCACTTCCGGTCGCGAAAGGGGAGAAGATTCAGAAAACAGAACCTCGTCCAGAGAGCCGGACGATTATATTGTGAAATATATACGGAGACGTAATTACGGGGCGGTCGGAGAGCTCGGGTGGCCCTAGGCGGAGTTTTACGGCCGCCTCATTAAATTACGAACTAATTACCGGTCGGCGAATTATTAAAAAGCTTAGTCGGCCGTTAAACGTGCCGCGAGTCGTAAAAGAGGGGCTGCCACATTGGCGGACGCGTGTGCGTGCGTATATGTGCGTTAACCACGCCGCCCTCGAGACTTGATAGCCTGCCATCCGGCTCAAGAGCTCGCTATCCCTTAACTCGTTGGCAACGGGAAAAATTAATTTTCACCAAATCGATGTTCCTCAACTTTTAGAGCTGAAATCCTCGTTTTCAAAGTGAACCGTCTTCCCCTTTCCCTTTTACCTTTGGTCGATAACAGGCGGATTAAAAAAGGAAGCAAAATTGTTGCTGTTTTAAATATGAGTAGTTTCGAGAGATTCGCGCTTCTTTAATTTGAGATTTTTAACGTCTCCTCCGTTTTCATTATATTTGCAAGTTGAATGTTTTGGGAATGATTGTGCAGGCTGAATGAAAGTAGATACATACTTTGGAATTGATAATGGGTTAGAAAAATTGCGTTGTGATTGATGAAAATAATAAATGAATAGTACAACAAGGGCTTACTGATTTTAATTGTTTTAATTACTTGGCTTAATTGTAAACACAAAACATTCGACACCAGTCATTTTAACTGATTCGATAGTTCTTGTGTTAGAGGTAAAGATTTAATAGGAACATTAGACGTGAATTTTTATGTAATTGCGTGTGAACGAGATCAATTGTCTGAAACGACATCACTTACAAAGTATGAAATTAATGCACCAAATTTAGAATAATAAAAAAGTACACGAAGATGTTTATTTAAAAACATTAATATATACTATATAAATCCGAACGATCTACGTGTAAACGTTCTAAGTATTTAATTTTCATGAAAAATTCTTTAATCCCCCCACAATTGACATATTTTCATTAAAAGCGATATACATACATACATAGCATACTTGCACGAAACAAATCAACATCGAGCTTCAAGAACCTCGTCTTCCCATCCAAATAATCATCTCTGAAGACAAACACAACGAAGCTGCTCCATTAGCCAAAGTAAAGCAATTTCTACGCACGTGTAGTTACCGATTGCGGGCCACCTGGAAACCGACTTTCGAGAGCATTTATTTGAAAATCGCCTCGGACACGGTGTCTCGACGCGACTGCAAATCGCGTTCCAGTTGTTCGACGGAGTCCCGCGAGCCCTCGAAACGCGATCGTTGCGAGACGCGAGACGAATCGCGCGGATTATTCACGCCGCCCGCGGCGATCGCGCAGTTTCCAAGCTTTCGCACCAACAGACGATACGAACAAAGAGAGAAGAGAGAAGGAGAGAGAGAAAAGAGAGAGTGTTTCTTGCTTTGGAATTAAATTAACCGCGCGCGCCCGCCTCGCGTCTGCGCATAGCGCACGATGAATGGTTCGCGCGTAAATATCGGCGCGCACAGAGCGGAACGAACCGCGGGCCGAACGAATCGATCGTAAAAGAGCGAAACGAAGCGATTCGCTGTCGCGGCACTGTTGAAATTGCCCTCGGCCGCGCCTCTACGCTATGGACGATCGCAGACAAGCCGCTGGGCCCCTTCTCTCCTTTCCAACCGCTTCGAAGATACCCTTCTCGCCACGCTGAATCAATTTGAATTCTATTATTACCGCTATTGTTTCCGGTTCACTTTCCCCTCATCGAAACATTATCGTGGTCGTTTCGCACTGACGTTTCGTTCAGCTTATTGTTAGTATCGCTCGATCTACGCGAGGCTTCGTGTTGTTTGATTTCTTGTTAAATCGACTGCTTTCCTTTAATGGTCACTTCTTTTCACTTTATAACAGCGGTATAACAGTGGTAGTCTTTTTGGAGATTTTAGATAGGTGGTTCTTTTAATGATTGAATTACTACCGAAGGTATTTTCTCGTCTTGATGTTTTTTTTAACTTATTATGGTTATGTTATGGCAACATTTCATTCAAAATATTTTCTCAATCAATTTATTGAATATTTTTTTAATGTTCTGAAAACGGGTTCCGAAAATGGGGTTTGTATCTTTCTCGCGCTGTTTCTTTTTCTATTTGATGTTAGGTCCTGGAATTGTACGTAATTCGCGTGAAGTACATTTAGCTGTTTTTAATTAACGCGTATATTTTTTCATGAATTATTGTACGGGCTTTGAAACTGATGGAGAATTCGATAACGTTTAGTAAGATGTTTAGTAACTCGCGTTGATACTTAATTAAAATGACAAAGTTATGAGCCCCTTGAGAAAACAGGTGTATACTTCATAATAAATCATGAGAATGAAAGTGGAATTGAAAATTCATATCGTTTTTCTCTATCATTATCTTTTATTACAAAATTTGCATAAAATTATTTAGAAAATAAACGCAAAATTCTTTCGTAGAAGCTAATTAAACAAAATCATATTATAACCGAAATATTATTACATAAAAATGTCTAAAACAGACATCTTCGGAAATAAATTAAAAACAAGACAAAATTAAATCGATTCTTTTGATCTATGCTTATCCGATCCCCTTAACCTACAATATCGTGTGACAGACGTGGTACGTCGATGATTATTGACATTGATTTATTATTCGCCTGCAAATAATAAAAACATCTTGCAAACTAAAATTATTTGTACCTTACACATGCATTTCCATATCAAAAGACATGTGCAATCTGTACAACTTCGAACGCTCAGGCAAACCGTGAAATGGCTTGACGTGTGATGGGCCTTGTTGTTTACGGCACGCGCTATCGGAACTTAAATCGCAGAACAAGAGATTAAGCCCGGTGTATATTTCGTTATGAATTCGACAACACCAACGTGTAATCGAAAAGAGGCGATAAACGGTCGAACAGGAGAGAGTCTTCAAGGGATTTTTATCTCCGTATAAACAATCCTCTCAAGTGTCTCGTAAAAACAGAACGCCGCTGTTACTTCTGTTTCTTCGGGTTAACGAGAAAAGTGGCCATTAGCGGCTGACTGCACGTTCCCCTCGTAGGTGGTGGTATTACATTGATTTCCACAACAAATGTTGGTGCAAAACCAGACGACGACGGCGTGATCAGTGTGAATAGCGAATTTAGCGGCAAGAGAACAGAGGGTGGCGCGAGCGAAGATCGAAGAGAAGGATGGGCGGAAAGACGTTGAAGAGGTGGAGGACGGGGATGGAGATAGGAGGCGGGAGAATGTCATTAAGGTAGCGTGATGTTTTTAATTAATTAATTCGCGGCAGCTACGGATTTAGCTTCTCATAAATTCCAGCGTCGGCCGCGAAAACGAGGGGATCGAGAAACCGTCGTTCTCCGAGGGACGATATAACGAAGGAGACGAGACGGAAGGAAAAAGGACAAAAGACAGACGGAGGAGGGTGTACTGCAAAGTATTTAAAAATATTAAGTACCCCCGACGGAGACGGATATTAAGACAGAGCCGTGAGGTAGAATCGACGAAGGGATGGAACGCGGAAAAGTAAAAGGAGCGATAGTAGCAGTGATGGAGATGGTGGTGGATGGGGCAACGGCGGCGTCGACGATGGTGGTGGCGGAAAGGAAGCAGAATTATGGGATTGAAGCGCGGCAGGAAGCACGGGCCTTGGGAGGTTATGGGGGACGAAGGATGAGGGGACCACCGTTGGTAGGAGAACGTTTCAATTAGTAATTAAAACGTGCCGTGCTACTACTACCTCTAACCCTCCTATCTCGACTTTACACAGTGGCTGTTGCCTCTCTTATACTGTCGTCGTCATCGTTGCTACCGCCGCCATCTTGTAAATTAATTAATGCGTCCCTAACGAGATCAGAGGTGTCGGTAAGGCAGCTGGGATCGGTAGTTCTCTACCCTGTCAGCGGAGAGGACGAACAACCTCCTCGATGTTTCTGGGGATAAGCGTGGTCTTCTCAGCCTCGTGCTAACTTCCCTAGAACCATTTCTGTTCTTTCGCATCGATACACACGTGCACACCTTTCTCTCTTTGAACTTCTTTTCTCTTTCTTCTCTTCTTGCGTGTCTCGATTTTCCAAATTTTCGTCTTGTATAATTGTAAGTGCTATTTACGTACGCTAATCGATTGATCCCTCTTAAGGTTTAAATCTGCCTTCGAAAAATTCTCATCTTAGCAAATTGCTCGTAAAAATGTAAAAGGGGAATGAAAGAAACTTTTCTCATTTTCAAATAGACACGCTTTTTCTCCACTTTCTCTGCTTTTTCTATTGAGCAGAAAAGTAATCGGTAAACGAGTCGTGCTCCCGGTAGCCGAACGAAACTCTCGTGTGACGCGGCACCCCTCGGATCTCGTCGACTGCCTTTCCAAACGTTCAATCAGGAACGACCCTGGACCAGGAGTGAATTAGTCCGTTCCGGGGATCGAAGGCAAAGATTGCCGGAGCAGAGGGTAGGGAGAGCGGTGGTTGCAGGCAATGTTGGGACTCGGTGTCAGGATCTCTCGACCCTTTCAAACCCTTTCATCGGCGCTTCGTCCGCTTACATAATGCAGCCACTCTAATTAAAATAAATTACACTCTCGCGTCAGTTCGCTCTTTTATCCGTCATATCCCCACCATCCTTGCACGGCGACGTTTTTTCATCCTCGCTCTGCCGCTTTTTTTGTACCGCACTTTCGACCACCAGCCACCAGGTAGCGAGAGACACCGGCTAGGTAACCACCCTTTCCCTCCTTTTCCTCTCTTTTCCTTTTTCATCCCGCCTCTCGCTCCCCCCTCGCTCGTTTATTTGCACTTTATTCGAGATTTAATTTACCGACCTCCGGGCGACAGGCTCGTTGGTGTGCGCTCGACTCTGTGATGGGATTAAAAAAAAAAAGATCACAGCGGGAGGAAGGAGAGAAGGCCAGCGTCAACAGAGTGTGAGTGGCAAACTCCCGCGATCAGAGAGAAAGAAGAGTTGGAAAAATCGTGCATGACCAAACAGCAAACGAACTGCAGGAAAAATGATTATATGGAAGAAAACACTGGGAACCAAAGATGAAGAACAATCGATATGCCAAGGTCTCTCTATCGGGGTTGACTTTTTGAGGCTTACAAGCGGAGACTGGGAATATTCTCGGCCAAAAGAATGTTCTTAAACCTCTCCGATCGGCATTCGCGTTCCATTGGAGGCTTCTCGAAACGGGAAATCGATAATTGCAGTCGCGTTTGTTCGACGAGCATAATAGAGAACGATCTTTTAAACCTGGCAATTGCTTCGTTTCACCTCTGCCTTCGCTTTCACCTTCGTTGTTCCGCTAATTAACGCTGAAAACTCCGTGCTCATGGGTGGCGTGAGAAAGAACGGGCCCGATCTGAAATTATCGAGTCCCGATATCCACAGCTCTGTCTGTAAAACAAGCGTCGTTGAACGACAAAACACGACGAAGGAGAAAAAGAAATCGTCGGACGAGGCTGAACGAGCCTTTGATCGGCGCGAAACTCGTTGACCGGTCGCGCCCTTCTCGAGGATATTCGCCGTCTCGCTGTCAGCTCGTTCTCGTTCCGCGACCGAATTAATGCGGCGCCGTTTCTCAAGCACTTTTCTCATTGGCATCGAGGGCCACTCGCTTTCGCGACAATTTGCCGCGAGCTATTCGGATCGGCCGTAAGTATCGTGAAATTCAATTAAGTTCGTGCTTGTGCAACTCGAGCGATCCGATTCCTCTCCTTTTTCCACCCCCGTGTGTATCCTTTTCTCGCTCGGCTCTCACAGCAGCAGCCTGTGAACGCTCTCTCCCACCAGTTTGTAAAATAAAAAAAAAAAACCGCCTATACCACGGCGTCGTGACGGCGATAAATAAATATTCCAGAGGCGTTCCAGCTTTTTTCTCCCTCTCGCCTCTCTTTACCCTCGTCTTTGCTCGCGCAAGTAGCGAGAACAGTCGCCTCTCGGTGTTTCATGAATTGGTTATGAGTCAACACCTCGACCGAGCCTGGCCAAGCGAGATTCAGAGGAAAAGCAGCAGACGTTCCACGCTTTCTTCCCTCCTGTTCTTTCTTTAACTCTCCCCTTGCCTGGTATTTCCATTTCTTTTTATTTCAACTCAACCCAGACGTTTCTCGGATCGCGTACGCTTCCGAGGAGCTCCGCGTGGAGAAATATTTTTCCGGATTGCGAGAGGAATCCCGAGAAGGAACGCCGTCTGTGGAGAATAGTAGCGTGTCAGGGGTGGCAGAGGGTCGGAGCAAGAAGAGAAAAGCTTCTTCCGGGAACGGGAAGACAGAGCTTACCGGTGCACGAATAATAACGACTCACATTCTCTTCCGTTCGTCGTCAGTTTTCGATTCGATATACGAGAGTTTTCTCCTTCTTTCTTCCCTTCCTTTTCTATTATCCTCTTTGGTCTCTTTCCCAGCTTTTCCTTATTTCCTTCCGCGACGATTTCGCTCGACTCGGTTCCGTGAAACCGTGCACCACTCGGTCGATTCATACCGGTCGTCGGGATCGGATTGCAAAGGGTAAGTGGCGAGGCAAAGCGCGACAAAAAGGGGCTCCCTGACGGCGAGAAGAGCACGAAAATACAGTCGGATAACGAGTTGTCAAGAGGGATGGAAGTTTTATCGTATGGCACGCGAGCAGGTATAAATCCGAACCGATACGGCAAAGTGGAGCCGTGGAAAACAAGACTGTTTTCTTCTTTTTACGCTAGTCGAGTGGCTGATACTGTGTACAGAGGTGTAGGTTAGGCGGATTTTATTTTCAGGTATGTCAGATATACAAAGGGAAAGAGGAAAAGACTTCCGCAAGTAGATTTGGCTTTCTTTCGAAACGTAGAACTGCCGCTCTTTTTATTCTTTTTTTTTTTTAAGTTTTAGAACGATCGAATTGCATTGCTCGATTGTACAAATAATATATATATGCTCTCTTTCCGACATATTTCTTGAAATTAATTATTCTATATTGCTTTTTTAATTCGTTGAGTGTAGCCTGTATTCTGTATTCCTGTTGTTATTAATTTTACTTTATAATTAATTTTTGTTCTATATGTTATGATAATACGTATTCAGCAAATATGTGATGATTAAATAAGTTGTTGTATTCTTATTTAAACACGTTAACTGTTCTTTCAAATTGGTACGTAACAATAAAAACCTTATACGAAACGATGAATTTTAAAACGATACAATTCGTAGAATATTATGGTTTAGGACGCGTTTGCCAAGTACTTAAATAATAAGTTGATAAAAAAAATAAAAGATCATAATTTAATTATTGAAATATCATCGCAAGAGTTTTATAGAGTATAGTCAATAAAAATTAATTTCTACATCAACTTTATATCTCGATATTCGTTCGCAACCTATACACAGGAAATATCTAAATCCTGCTGCGATATTCGATATTATTTCATCGAAACACAAAAAGCTCTTACCAAGCGAAACAAAATACACGATGGTATAAATTTTTGTTTCGTTAATTTCGTTTCGGGGCCGTTGTACGCACGACGTACAAACACGACGACACGCCCTCGACCGAAGCCAGGACTCGTGCATCGAGCGTTTTTAAAACGCTCTTCCGCGCCGCGTTCTCGCGTGTTTGCGCACCGATCCAGCGGAGAGCATCTTGCTCTCGACGTTGCCTGGTTCCCCGGGGTTAATTTTAAATTGCGCTCGGCGTTGCTCGTAATCCAGCCAGCTCGTCGCTCGCGTCTACGCTCGAGAGTAAACGTTTGCTCGCGCGCGGAACCGTGGAATTCAGCGTGGATAAACAAACAAATATAAATTTCTGTGCAGTTTCTCCCCTCTCTTTATTCCCCTCTCACTTTCTCTCTCCCCCTCTCTCTCTCTCCCTCCTGCCAGTCTTCTGAAACGTGGAAAATCAAACAACCATCACCATCTGTCTCTTCCATTTTCCTCTTTCTCTCCGTTTCGCATTTGCGCTCTCCTATGCACATTTGATCCCAACCACGACGAACCAGGTCGAAAACTACCATTATTTGGAGTTCCAATTACGCGACACGCAAGCGAGCAAGACGCGGAGCACGCGTCACGTATTCTGTTCCCAGGATGGAAAGCAACGGAGCAACAGTGAAACGGCGAGGTTCGTGGCGGTGAAGAGGTGCAGGGGGATGGCGGGAAGGGTAAAAGGACCGACGTACTAGCAATCAGTAACATTATACGACGCGACACGAGCCAACCACCCCATTAGCATTCATATTTCAATTTCATAGCCCTCCGGCTGGTGGTTGTACGGGATCCTGTAAGGCTGCCGGGCGGGGTGTGCAACGGAGATAAATACCAGTTCGATGGAAGGGAGAGAGCGTGAAAGGGAAACGGGTTGGGGAGGCTGGCAGTTGGAGGGATGGGGACAGGTAGCAAAAGAGGATTACCAGGAGGAAGCGGGAAAGGCTGATAGAGGGTGGAGAGAGCGATAGAGACGTGTGAACGAGAACGATGAAAGGGGCGGAGAGAGATGGAGGAAGGGTAGCGATGGGAACGATCTGCTCGTGAATAATAGGGATTATTTAAGTTTGGATTAATCAGGATTTTCGTGTTTTCGATAAATAAACTTGCTTTTTATGAAACGGTGGTTGGGTTCGAAATACGATAGAAATGGACAAAGCAGGTTTAACGAGAACGGTTCGTAGAATTTTTAATTTTTATAAAAGGCTCTTTTGTTAATGCTTTTTAAAAGATACGGGTATTTAAAAAATTCTCGTTCTTCCTTTTAGAACAGTAAAGAACTTTAGCGGAAGAATCCTTTGAAAAATTTAATAGAGGTAGGAGGGTCAAAGTTGTAAAGAATAAAATTTGTTCGCGGTCGTATTTTCAGTATTTTAATCTCGCTGATATCTTTTTTGATAGCGCCAAATTATCGTGTCGATGTTTAAATTCGTTGAAAGCAACTAAGATATTATATTCGCTTTCTATTAAATTCCAACAAAATTCCGATAATAAACAAAATCCAGCATAATTCAGGATTTTTCAATGGTTTCCTCGAGCAGACGATTTACCAGGATTGGACGGCCGTCGATTGAAAATTTCCAAACGATAATCGAATTATTCCCATCGCTAGCCGGTCCGTACACATTATGAAAGCGCGGCGAGATTACGTACGAGCGCGCCCGTCCCGGAGAGAGCAACGAGGAGAGGGTATGAGAGGGTGAACAGAAACAAGCGAGAAACACGAAGGAGGGAGAAGAGAGAGAGAGAGAAAATTGAATGGTACGAGAGGGGGAGCAGAAACAAGCGGGAAACACGAAGGGAGAGAGAGTTAATACCGATGGAAACCTATTACCATCTATCTCAATGCCGGTGTAATGGATGCGCAGCCCCGATTATCAATCCGTAATAATTGTGCATATTAAACGGACGCTAATTATCGGTCCGGCCGCGGGCCGGGGGCCACGGGCAACGCCGGCAAATTGCGCAAGTTATGCTGGGTGTGTACGCTGTTAAAACACGGCTCGTAATGACGGTCGCGGAAAAGAGCCACGCCGAAAAGATAATTACGTTGGAAATCACTCGCTGACCGAATAATGTAGCGCGGATTGAGCTCGCGCGACCATGTTTTTCTGTCGTTCGCGAACATCAAAGAGAAAAAGAAGAAGAAAGTTATATAAAATGCTTGAATGTTTTAATTAATGATCCTCATTGATCGACTCACACGTTTACTGAACGTGGTTCTTATGTGAGCACGATGGCCTTCCAGCGATTAATTCAAAGACTGTCGACAACTAAAACATCGTTCTTGTATATACAAAGAAATTAAAGTAAGAGGATATAGAGTAACACAACAAGGGAAGAATATATTTTTGTTTATATACGGCGTAAAAGAAATCATTGGATGTTCGAAAAAGCATCGGCATAAATTGATGAAGCGTAACGCGTAAAAATGAAGATCGTCACAATTTTGTAGAGATTAGGACAAAGTAAAAAATAAGTCGAAATTAAACTCAACAATTACAAATACAATGTTTAATTCGATTCTTCAACTTCGAATCGGTTAACAACGTTAAAATACCGACGTGGTTACTTTTTCCCCTAAGTGCTTTCTTTGTAATAAGCTCCTTATTTATATTCTTGTCACGTTCGCTATCAGAAGATTATCGACGTGGCACAGCTCGATCGAAACGACCAAAAACCTCCACCAACCCTCCTCAATCTTTCTACCATAACGTAGCCCAAATCACGATCAATCTACCGCTAGATAACAAAGCCTAGCCCGAAATAGATTCACAGTTTCCCAAAATCGTTCTATCCGAATGTCAAGAACATCTTGACCACGATCGATCGTCAAGCGATCCTTCAGTGATCTCACTCGAAAGGGATCGGAAGCGGAACGCGGGAACACAGTGACCCCTCCGAGCGGTCTCTCGAGTCTTTTTTGCCAGCCCAGAGCGCTTTTAATAAACGCGCGCCGCGCCCAGCAGTCGCTTTATACTATCAAAGGTGGGGTAAAGGGCGTGCGTGGAAGAGAAAAGGAGGATGGAAGTGCAGGAAAAGCGGGAAAGGGAGAGGCAGAGTGTATAACGGTAGAGAAGAACGGGGGTGCATTTGACGACGAGCTTTTTACGGCCCTGTGTTCCGGTGTTCAGGCTTTTACGTCCATTTCAGGTTTCCTCCTCTTCCACCGGGCTGATTCGTAACCTTCTCTTTCTTCTTCGTGCGCTCTTTCTCCCCTTTTATTCACTCTGTGCCCCTCAAACCCTCTTCGTCACCCCCTTTCACCCCGTTTGTTCTCTTTCTCCTGTTCACTTTCGCGCTCTCTTTTCCCTCTCTATCGTTCGACCGCCGGTTTCTTCTTTTAGTTTCGTAGCCAGCTGATTTTATTTGTTCCTTCGTGGTATTCTCTTTCAGCTGCGTGCTACGCGAACCACACACCAGCAGCGTCGCTTTAATTTCTTTTACGAGATGAAATTCGACGCGGTCCGAGTCGTTCTTCTCCCTGCTAGAACCCGCTACTTCCGCTCGTCCTACCGATTCCAAAATCCCCGTTCACGGTATGTATATAGTCGAGTATAAGGCTGCTTTCACACGCAAATACGTGTAGCCGTGATCCAGCAGTAAAATGAAGAAAGATAGTCATACGATACCGTGTCCATTTAACAAGGTGGCCGAGTGTCGATAATTTTCTTAATTCTTTTTAACTCAAACAGGCTGACAATCTGACTATGAGAGAGAATCGAACAGACTAAGCGATACTGTATTTATCACACAAATGGAATAATAAAATAAATTTCTATGATTTCATCTGTTGCCTTGTTGGTATGATGCGACGAAATTGGTTTTAAATTGTCTAATGCATATATATTGAAATATTGGCATCTGTGAGAACGATAACGAGTTGGACAATTTTCCAACAAAATTTAGAATAAAACACAGATGATGTCAAAATCTGAGTCTGTAAAATACGTATCAAATTAGAAGGGTTTTTTCCAAACTTACTTACGATTAAATTAAACAGTAATATTTAAAAGCATTAACTGTATCGATATATGACAAGTCAGTTAATTTCTAAGCAATTAATTAAAATTTATCCGTCCGGATAATAATAATATAAAATATATAATGATAATAAGACTGTCCGGGTATTTTTTTGCGATGACGTATGCGTATCGCCGTGTGGAAGTAGCCTAACAATTGTACAAGATCTTTTACGGAACACGACACGCGACCCATAAAACCCGGCAAACGGTCGGATTTTACGAGCACCGTATCCGTTTCTGTCGGATCAAGAAAACGAGGGAAAAACGAACCGATACCGGCTCTCGCCCTCTCGAAATTCGATTCGAGCGACGTCCATTCGCAGATTGTAATTGCGAATCTGTTTAATTCCCAGATTCCCTCGGAACCGAATTCTCGCGTGAAAATAAATTCATAGATTCGTTTGTTTTAACGAACTGCAGGGAGACAGAAGGGGGAGGAAATGGTAGCATTCGGTGGAAATCGAACGAGTTTGTTTGGCTGCGCGCGATTTGTGTGCTGGCTGCACCGAGTAAATTGGTCATGAATTAGAAGTTGTATCGGTTAATGGTAAACGTGCGGTTGATTTGGGAAAAAGTTATCATACAGTTTTTCGTTCAGTCGAATAAATAAAATTAATTGGACCGGATTTTATTCGTATAATACGACTTCTGAAATACGTAATTGTCGATTCGATTTTTGTTAAAGTTTCGTATTGATTTTGTAGAAAAATTGTACTATTCTTTTGTTGGAAAGTTTCATCCACTCCCATTTAGTCAATGTATCGTTAAATGATTGAGAGCAATGTTTTAAAAACGTTTCTCCAAACTCACGTTTCCTGAAAGTTTCATAAGCTCGTTTAATTTGCATTTCAACGTATAATGGAAAATCTACAATAAAACGAGCGAAAATAACTTTCTAAGATCAACCATAACGTTCTCTAATTATCCTACGAGATTAATTTAACAGACAGGTGACTAAAAAATAACGTTAAATTCGATTGTAACCCTATATTTCTATCTATGAACTTGATTTACATAATACGCAACATATAAAAAAAGCAGACCGCTTAAATCATTAAGTCATTCATCACAAAAAGATGGTTTAAAAAATCACAAATAATATTATTACAAATATATATTATATTACATTTTAAAAGATAATTCTTCTATCTAACTGTCATTTTTGTCTACATTTCTATTAACAGAGTTGAGCATATATCCACCCAAAAGTTGAAAAATCTCATAAGTAATTTCCTTTTTAAAACAGAAGCTTCGGTTCTCCAAATTTTCAGAAATATTCTAAATTTTCAGAAACGTAGAAAAAGTTTGGAAACGCGATTTAGCGTATCGCGTGGATGCAGTCGCGTCGTTTAAGCGGAAAACACGGCGCGGGAATAGTAGTAGCGGTATAGTGGTCGGCGATTAAACGCTATCGGTGCACGTGTTGCTTGTATTTACGCTGCATGTTGCATCTCGCAAAGCGAAATCTGTCGCGAGGAGAAGTTCATCGCTTTCTCAATGGGATTATCGTTTCAGTCGGCGTCGAAATTCGTCGTGTTCGCGGCGGGTCGAAGAGAATCCCGACATCGTGTGCAACGATATTGCTATTTGCACATTGAACGCCAAGCCGAATAACCGTTTTCGTTGTTAATAGACTGTTATCGATTGCCCATTGGCAAAACCGCGATTCCACCATTCTCTATCGGCTATATTGTACGATACTCACATGCCTCTCCTCTGCCGGGTTAAGACCTGCAACAGATGAAACGATGCTGTTAGATTGGAATAAAGTTTTCTTTTAAACATATACACTTATTTGAGAATTTAAAAAGATCGACATATTTTTAATAACACTTGAATATTGTACATAGATCGTAGACTGAATACTGGAAAGATCAGTCATCTTGATTAATAAACGAATAATGAAAAATTACTTCATTAAAAAGTATAATTCTTCGCGAGATGATTTTGATTTCCAACTGAAAAGAAATGTTATTTTTGAAATTAGTTTTATATTCAATGACTAATCATCTCTCGGTGACTGTTTCTAAAGTACAACAGGAACAAAAGTATACATAGAAGAAATATTGGAAAAAAATGTCTAGTGTTAAATCGTGTGGATTTTTCAAGAAAATTGTTACCAGTCGAGTTGAACGTTTCATATTGACACACATACATATTGATATACATCGTAAAAACACGAATCTTACATAAAATGTAATAATCAAATGACTAAACATTTTAGCATAAAATACGTTGCATAGCGGTATTCCCTAGCGAAGAAGCTGTTCGAGGAATTCATATTAAACGCAGCGAACAGTGTCACGAAGCATTTAATCAAGAACGTGTCGAGTAAGCAGCTTCCCATATAACTTCCTGTCAAATCCAACAACTCATTTACACAGATATCATATTTAACCTCGCATTTCGTCTTAGAACGACGCCAAACATCAGCGTCGCATTACAAGAACAGAAAAATTATCAATAATGAAACGTTCCTAAAACTAAAGTTATTAGATCACGCTGCTTTAACCACCGTTCGATTCGCGTAATTCAACGGCGTCATTCAACAGCTAAAATTACATTTTCTTATATTATATTTTTATTAAGCTCTAAAATTAATTATCCAGCTCGAGAACGTTCCTTAAGTGAACATTCGTTCCGCGATTGTATCCTTCCTTTCCTTTCTCTGAAACATTTCAAACACCGCTGGCTGCCCGCTGAAGACATCGTATTTCCCGTGAAATTGAAGTTTCGCAATGTTTTTCATGATTATTGCGGAACAGAGTCAGCGGTATGCCGGCAGAATCTTTTCCGCGCTGGCAACGAGATAAAAGAAAAAAGCTGCCAGGACGAAGTAGGAGCCAGATTCTCTCTCTTTCTCCTCTCCTCTCCTCGAGGATTTCCGAGAAGGGACGTTGAATGAAAGAAAAGAGGGCGAGAGAAAGAGGCAGGTCGAAGGCGATCCTGAACGAGGAAGCTTTGTCCTCGAGATGCCGGCTTCATAGTTTGCCCTCGCTCGATTTCCCCAACCTCCCTCCCCTTTTTCTCGTTTCCACTCTTTATACTTTTCGTAGGTACACTTTGTCTCGTAGGAAATACCTTAACGATACCATTCTTCGACTGTTGTTACCCACTCCACGACACGGCTATACACGTCGAATCGTTTCAGTTTCTTCTACACGTCAACCATTCTTGTAGGCTGTCTTTGTATTGCACCAATCTTTTTATTTGACTTTTTTTTTTTTACTGTAAATTGAGAACAGGCGTTTCAAGATGCATTACAGGAAATATACCGCTGGAAAAGTTACAGCGTATTTAACTTTGCTGCATTCTTCGAGTTACTTTCGAATCAGTCGAATTTTCCTATTGTTAAGAAGTTTCCAAAGTTTGAAGAGAAAAGGAAATAATCATTTTTTTCGACTTTTTCCTAGAGGTTTTGTTAAACAGTATATGACTTTTTATTTGTTAAAAAGACAGCATGATTTAGGTATAGAAATCTAAAATCTGTTTAAAATGTTACGCACGAAAGCTATTAAATAATTGAGCAACATATGTATTTGTTTATAGTACAATTAGCTTCGAATATTAGTACATTATATTTATGTACAGAAACGTGAAAAAAGATATGCTTCTATTCTTAAAATTGACAAGAACAAATTTTTCTCATGCTCAACGGAAAACCAATCCTAAGAAAATTAAAATAAAAGACAAAAGATAATCGGTATAGAAACTTTATAAATTAGAAAACCAGAATTCCTAATAAGAAGCTACTTTCTTTTTGATGAGATAAAACGAATAAATGGTTCTTTTCCTGTTATATAAGTGCCGTAATAAATGTTGTATATGTGAAATGATTATAGTAATTAAAGTTTCGCCATGATCTCTATATAAATCACCTCTACATGGGCGATCAGTGATCCGTTAATAATTACTTTTTAATTGCTAAAGTAATGCAACGTAATTGGCGTTACTTCACACGATTCTATTGCAGTATCTAACTGAATTTCCACGAAGCTAATAGCAATGAGTTTTATATTCGCATAAACAAGCTGTTGGGCATCAATTCCTGTTTTACCAAGTTTCTATCTGGGCATCTAATCGTTCAACTCGATCTTTAAGATATCTCAACACGTAAGGTACTAGTTTTTTATACGACTTTACCATTACACTCTTGCAACATTTTTGCTTTGTTCTATTTTCCTGCAGTCATCTTGCTGCAATCGCTTTCTAGTTACCAAATCAGTACCGTACTCGCTATAATTTAATTCCTCTACTTACTTAAAAAAAAAAAAAAAATTATATATATCATTGCACTACCATATATAGAAACCTGAAATATCCTTCTGTTTCTCAGACTATAAACCGAAACAAGATAACATTTATAGAGAAAATAATTAATCATAATGGAAACTGCATAATTTTTGATATATTTTATTATAATTAAAATCTTTCCTTTTTTTAAACGAAGCTAATTCTTCAGTGAAATTTTATTTCCCCATCCCAGTGGTATTATGTAATTCGATTTAATATTTGCAGAAAAATAACACAGTGAAAAATATAATCTAAAACCAGAAGAAAACATTCATTCGAAATGAATACATCTTCATAGCAGCGTAGAAATTTATCCGCGAAACTAGCTGAGTAGCGAGCCAGAAGCGGAGCAATTTATAACGCCCAGTGGCTAAAGCAACAGTCAAGACTCCGGTGGTGCAAAACACAGGGGCCGCGGTCAAAGAACGAATTAACGTTACGCCGGCAGCACTAAACGGTCGGCTGGTATCGTCGCTGGCGACAAGAAATCCGGCGTAACCCCCAAGTGGATACGGTTCTCGAGGGCAGGGACGGCGAACGGAAAAACCCGACGCCATAAAGCTTCCGGAGGCGAGCTCGCGACCACTTGTACAAATAAAGTAATTCCTGGAGAGAGCGGCGAGCTCACTTGCGCGTTCTTGCACACCGATAAAACGTATCCGCCTCGCGAGGGTGACTCCGTCGTGTGTTTTATGGCCGGGCAAATTAAGGAAAACCCGTGGCAAAAGGATCCACCCTCGAAGCCATTACCGAGTTGTCGTGGGTGGCGGAGCGCGAACAGAAAAGGGTCGTGAATTTTCTGCCCGTGAACCACATCCAACCAGGAGCTTTCCTTCGTCAAGAGGGACAAAAACGAAAGAGCATTTTCGAGCGTGCTCGTCTTACGCACGAAACTCGCCGATATACCTTCCTTTCTCTTTTTCGCTCTCTTCTGCTCTCTTGGGTGCACCGGCAATCCAGTGCTGGCTGGCAGAAACAGTTTCAGCTCTTTCTCGGCCCCTTTGCCGTGCAACTTCCTGCCGTGGCTCGTAAACGGACGCGGAAGAGCGCGCATAATTTCCCACTAAAACGCAAAGTGCTCGTTTGCCGCGCGAGAACACGTGCATCTTCGCGGGGATGTCGTCGAGATGTCGTGCGCGCGCGTTCACCTTTTCCGCGATCATTAAGTCGAGTGCGAGGGAAATATCAGACGAGGTAAGACCAGGCGGTCGTTGCGAAAGTGGAGAAGCTAAATCAGAGTGGTGGAAGAGATACGCGAGCAGCGTAGACAGGGAAAGGTTTGTAGAGCGACGGTGAACAGCTTCAATAAGGATCGGTAGGCGAGTTGGTGGAATTCAATTTGCGCGGAGATTCGACCGGTTGCGGGCGCCATTGTCTTCGCGAATTACGCGACGATTACGCTTACGTAATTTATCGTGGATGACCGGTGTGGAACCGCTGTCGGAATACAAAGAATCGATTGAACAGGGAGAGCAAGTGGTGGATAAGTTTAACGACCCGATCGGACGAGAAAGCAAACTTGCTGTTGCGCTCTTTGGATGTCGTTGAAGGAATACAAGAGCAATGCGAAAGAAAAAGCGAGGGGGAAAGGAAAGAAAGAGAAAAATGGGAAGAACTAACGATGAAAAGGAGGACAATATCCGGGAGAATTACGAGAAGCGTACACGGTCGAGGGGGCAGCGATCTCCCGGGGGACCATTACTCGCGCAACTATCCACGATGAAATGGTAATGCAAGCGATACCGGTTTCTAATCGTCTGTAAAAGAGTCTTGCCGACTTACTTCGCCTCGCGTTCTGGTAAATCGTTTTGTGAACGAGCGGACAGAGAAAGAATCGGATGAGTGGTGGAGGCAGATATTATGTCCGACGGCGAGGAGTCGTTCGACGAGGGAATCCGGGCAACTCTGTTGAACAACCAAGAGGGTACGAGGAGGTGGAGGGAAGGAGACGCTGGTGAGACAGAGAGGAGAGGGGTGGGACGAAACGATAACGGCCCTGCTGGAAACAATTCGCTGGGGGCAATGTTCCGGAAAGGAGGGAAGAAGTTTCAGTTGCCGCGACAGAAATAGTGGCCCATTACGGTTCCTTGCCTCCGATGCTTCCCATTTCAAAAGGGTGTCGACGAGATTCCCCGTCGTTCTAATATTGGAGAGGGGAAAAAGACGCATCGCGGATCGAGACAGTGATTTCAGATGTCGCGGTTGTTTCGCGACCGCAGTTTCCTCCAGAGAATTGAGTCGTATCGAGTGAAAGAATGCTATCGCGACGATACTACTAGCAGCAGGGATGTATGTGCACGGATGACCGTGTATAACCGAACTTCCTCCTACGGCGACAACATTGTTTCCCGTGTATGATCGTGTTACGCTGAAATGATTTTCTGGATTTTTATTCTCTCGCGGGATATGCGTTCTCTTCTTCCTTTTTCAAAAGAGTAAGGTACAAAGAGTTTTCCTTTGAAACACAGGTAAACTTTCGTTTAACATTTTCCAATATTTTGTTGTAAAATTTTGAAAATCGAAATTGAGAAATGAAAATTATGATTTTCCAATGCGTTCTTCAAGACGAAGTTATCATCAAATTAAATGTATGCTTTAATAATATTTTCTAATTCATGGTTCCGACAAAATTATTTAAATTCTCTGTCTCAAACGTATGATCTATTACCTTGCAATTTATAGTTTCGAAAGAATTGTTCAATTTTTGTACCAAGGTAAATATGTACCTCGCAGTCATCCATCGATGGAACATAAGAATTTATCTGCTATTTGCTCCAATATTATGCTCTCAAATACCGCTCTTTTCCAACAAGAACTAAAGAGTACATCTGAAAAATAAGCAGAAACGAATCGAATCGAACAGCAAACAAAATTCTCTTCGTTCCTCTCCATTTGCTCGGCCAGAAAACCTGCAATCCAAAAGACCATCCTCCATTGTCACGGCTGACAGGCAAACTAACTCGAGCCATTAAGCCTGCACCGTTTCCGGTCGACTTCCATCGGCCGAGCAAGTACCAGGACGAAAAAAGAAAAAAGAATCTCGATCGAGCTTCGAACGAGCCCGGAAATTAAACGAAGACGTCGTTACGGTACATATTCGCAACGATGATGGCTCGTAATTTTCAAATGATAACCGGGAGAAATCGAAGGTTTGTTCCAGTGAAGGAATCATGGCAGGAGCGAGGAAGAACGTCATGGGGTGGCGGACTCTCGGTAGCTGAGATCGGACGGTATTTCATTACGGCGTGGCGGGCCGACAACGCTCGGAAAACGCGAAACAACTTGGAACAACTGGCCGGAGGATATACTCGGCCCGCGGTAACATAGTTAGGCGAGAGTGTAGCTGGAGATATTGCGCGAGCACGGCAACTAGTCGGCTGTGAGTGGAGTGAGTGGAACGCCGGGAAGAAATAGAGTGAGGAAGGGGGGATGGAAGGACGGAAAGAGAGAAACGCGGCAAGTGGAAAGAGGAAACGGACGGAAGTAAAGAAGGACGGGAGAAAGGGCAAGAGAAAGAGGGCAAGAAGGGCTTTGGAGGGCGCGAGAAGAGGATGAGAGGAACAGGCTGAGGGGCGCGAAGGTTTAGAAGAGCCACCTAGAGGTGGATGGAACGAAAGAGGGGAAGAGTCGGAAGTACTCTCGTGTCAAGAGGAGATTCTGAGTGCTCTTCTGAGAGACGACCATGCACAGCGCGCGAGCAAGAGAGCCGACGACGACGACGACGAAGAGAAGAGAGGCGTTGCGCAGGGAGAGGACGCGAGTGGAAGAGAAATAGAAAGACGAGGTTCGACGAAACGCGAGGGATGGGGACCACGGAACCAGACCAGCCTGTGCATAAACGTACACGTATGTACTTGTCTGTATGTGAGTGTTTGGCAGAATGTGTGCGCGATAGGAGAGTCACTTGAAGCTCTCGCGACTTTGTCAGCGCTACATGGAGCCTAAGTGCGAACGTTCTTGCACTCGTGTGCCGTCCCAAGGAGAGGGACGAGGACGCGCCGGTGCACAAGTGGATCTTCGAGGTCAAGATCGAGGGTTCTGCGAGTTTCAGGCTTAAGCACGATCGTTTGCGTCACCGTTGTATTGCGGCCCGCTTGAAATATCCCTGTGTCACACGCTATGTGCGCTCTCTCTCTCTCTCTTTCTCTCTTCTGCGTTTGCATTGCCACCCTACTCTCTATTATGCTTCCTGGCTGCCTTGCATCGCGTTACTATCAATTTTGTTGATAGTTGGGGCTTTCAACGAAACGAACTTTGATTTTTCCTTCCTGGTATTTATATTATTAGGTGCTTTTATATTCGTATAAATGTTTTAAAAATTTTATACTTGGAATTTGATATATTTATTGCTTCAAATAAATTTGGTTTAGGTTAATGTTCGATATGTAGGCGTTTCGAAAGATCATGATTTAATTCTGGAAACATTTACAGATATCTAGCGTTTGTTGCAAGATGCGTTTTTGAGAGATTTTTACTGCAGTTGATGAGATAATTTGTTAACTCTGGAGGTTATAAATTGTAGGCATAAACACCATCCTCCTGCAAAATTATAGTTGTTTAATATATACGTATGTACGTTAAATAACATGCGTCTTTGCTTACTGATCCAAACAGATTTCGTATAAATGTACAATCTGAGGCAGCAAGTCAGCACATCGATGAATGATTGACAAAAAAAGGTTATCGACTGAACATGGATCAGTCATTCAACAATCACGAAAAAAAGTTCCAACATTGAATATTGAAAGATTCAAACGCTTGAAAGCGTTTTATATTTATAAATTTTTCAACCGCAGTGAATTTTCAATATTTGACAACTCCATCCCATCGATTGTTTTCTATTAAATTTTCATGCCTACCGATGAGTTAATAATAGAACAAACATAACAAAGTTACGCTTATCTTCTTAATCCTACTGTGACTGTCAAATTTTATATACATAAACAAAAAGACTTTGAAAATAGGGACAGACGTAAACGAAGAGAAAACGTAACTAAATATATTTATATAATATGCATTATAGTTGCATGGAAAACTGCGTTTCTTTCATTAACAACTGATAAATGATACGGATTAACCGTCATTCATTTATTTAGCCAGAGATTCAGTTCCATAAGAACGTTGTTTAGTATGCGTTGAAGTAGAAAGTGCCACCTGTTCAGACACAGTGGTAGAAGATTCTCGACGAGAAGATATTGCGACACAAAGTTGCGTTAGCTCAGCGAAGGGATTCGATTTACCAAAGTCGCTGACCTTGTGTTTCGACGTGTTTTCACGTAGATCAGCATCTCGCCCGCGAGTATTTTGCGTATCGAACGTAAACCGGCAGCCGGATTCGAAGAATTATTGCACATTCGATCGCGTTTCCTGCAACCTTGCCTCTTGTTTTTCTACCTGGTCTTATCTTTGCTCACCGTCGTATGGGAAGCGAGCGTTTGCAACCGGATCCTCATGAGACGATCCAGAATGTCATTCTGCATTCCGCTCGATTCCTCGCGAGCAAACGGAGCCGCCTGTTTTGCAACTCGGTTACGGCGAAGTCAAACGACGAAATCGCGAGATAAGCGTTTCGATAGATCCGTTTCCTTTTCGCGTATCTTAACATTACGATGATATAGTAGCCTCGCACGAGTGTCAAATGTTAGCGTATAATTACTAGACCACAGATTTTATGCAAATTTATATTTTTCTGAACGTAATTAAAAAAATGGAAGTTACGAGATTTGTTTCACCAACTCCGGTATATTATATGTATATTGTCTTTGGACCTGACAAGCTATCTGTCTTTCGTTTATGTCATATTAAAATTCTCCTATCTAATCGCAAGCTGATATTAAACTCAGGAAAGCAAGAAAAATGTACTTGTCGTGACCATTTCCTGTGATCTTCGTATACGTAAAAAAAAACTGTTTTAGTAAAAAAAATTTACAATTTTTCTGCCGGTAAATTGTTTTCATTTCAACAGATATGTGACCAGCTAAAACAGAGACTTGTGAAATATTTTACTGATATCGTTGTTCGCTTCCTGGTAACGTTCACGCAGCATGGAAAATGATCGAAATGGGTACGAACTGATGAGAAAAATTGAGTAACGACTGATTACTTCTGTCAAGGAGTTGATTGTTCTTTGTACCGTTGCGAAACGGTTTTATGGGATCGGTCATGCAACGAGAACAGTTTGTAGTTTCGTTTTGGAGTAACAGAGAGAAAGGGACTGAATAGAGTAATAAAGTCTATCTGTGTTCAATCTCTTGCAAATAATTGCTCTTTTAGACAGGTTGCATTATTAATGGCTTTAGTTTTGAATCGTTATGTAATTCTTTGTCACGTCGCGGTACGATAAATACAAGTTAAATTTGTCGTAATTGGGTGTGTTATTATGTGTTACCAGTCGTACAATGGTCTCCGATTAATTTTTTCTCCCTTTGAAACTTGATTATGTCTTTACGTGCAACGAAACGCCGAAAAAAGGCAATTGCAATTTCATGGGCCTTAATGAGGTATACGCTTAATTAAGGATACATCTATCACTTGTGAATCACGATGGTGAAATAACAAAAAGCTTGATCTTGTGACGTTCAACTTGTTTTCTTCTATTATTTTCTGCTTCAAACGGAATATAAATTACCAATTATCCTAATTATACGCTTGAAGCACGCGTTTTACGGTTTATCAGAATTCCTAGCTAAACTATCACTGTTATTACTAACTGTTTACCTAACTTGACGATATTGGAGGAAACTGAGAAAAACAAGAAATTAATTGTTTTTATTAGAAAGTTGATTGCATTTAACGTATATGAAACGTATCGCCTGTATTATTCTGCAATTAACGCGTTTCTCGATAACATCACTCAATTGCAAGGCGCGAACGCTTATTCCAGCGAAAGGTTGCTAAAGTCTCTTTTAATTTACCGAAACGTTATAGCTTCATTTTATTATATTGAAAGATATGTATTTAAATTAAAATATAACGATATTTATTTCTTAACATTATCGAACAACTATTTTTCAACGAGCTTTACACCATTTGACATTTTAATTTTTAACTCGTTCTAATAGAACTAAATTTAATTATGAAAGAAATGAATCATTCAATCTGCTAGCAATACACATATTTCCATGAATCGACACAGCCTGTAAATTATCCTAACATTCTCATTGATATTTAAGGCCTGTCACATAAATTCTACGTAAACGATAGACAAACGTCGAAAGGGTGAAAGGTATGACTTACCTCCATTGTGCTTCAGGTCGTCGGGTTGACCTCGATGAAGGTCCGGTTTGGTCAACATCGAGAGAGGATGGGCAGCTGTCCCTCCAGCAGTTGCTGCCGCACCCGGTGGAATACCTAATCCGAGAAGAGCAGCGGAGGCTGACGTAGGAACAGGAAGTCCCGCTCCGGGGCCGAGTCCAGGAAGTCCAGGTATACCTGGATGTGGACCCATCGCAGCACCTGGTGGTAGCTGCTGGGCATGCACCTGCTGAAGAATCCTTGGCAAGTCTGGCCTTTGTTGCTGTAATGGACGAGGAAAAATGACTTTTATTACCTTGAAGATTAACCATCGGTCGTGATATTTCTAGTCAATGGACTTAGATAAACAGTTATTGTTTCCCGCTAAGTTTAAAATCGATTTTTATCGAAGTCATAAATTAACAAGTTAATCGTAAAGGTATTTGCAAATCTTATCAGGTTCTATATTTTATTTTTATATAAAAGTAATACTAAATGGTACGAAATTTAAGATACGTAAATGTTACAATAAATACGATGATGTGCCACTTTTTGTAGCCATTGTAGGAACGATCATTGGTTGAAATTCTAGAGTTGTTATCATTTTTGTGGACATCTATTATTATATCATAATCGTGTAATGGATGATACAAAAAAGCTAAGCTTGTTAGAGTATTTATTTTTTCATATCCCTAAAGTGATCTGAATCTTGCTTATCATACTGTTAACGAGTTTAGTTCTAGGAAAGTAACAATTTTCAGCATAATTCGATAGAAAGTAGAAAAGATTAGATAAAGGTATTATGTGTAGATAGAAGTATCGATAAAAGTAAGCAATTCCTAATGTTTCCACTATCAAAACGTTACAAAAAATATCTGAAGCATAAAGGTATAGACATCGTATCGATCCTTCTTGTAATTGCGCAATTTTCAATTCGTTGTAAAAGGTATCTAGAAATTCAGTATAGAAAGCAAAGTTGTAATATCAATTTGTAAAGAATTTACGACGAGTAGTAAAGGCAAGATTTTATGTTCAGCACACCGATTACCGGTAATTGACAAGCGCGTCGAGATTTCCAGATAACATCCAATCACCGATCCAGAAATCTAATCTGTGCAACCGATAAACACGTCGTTTAGATAAGTGGCGAGATTAGATTGTACAGCCCGATGACATCACTGAACAATGATGAAACACGCCTCCATTAATTATTTTTACCTCTATTAATCACCAAGCTAATACACTGCTCGTAGTTCGCTCGGTATCAAATAAATAAATAGAGACCCCCTCAAAAAAAAAAAAAAAAAAAAAAAACCGTACAATCCGAAGGGTTAGAGATCGTACAATTTTTTCCACCATATTTCCGTCCACCGTGCGAGCGAATCGATGTAAACGTTTTCACCCTTCGACCGTGCATGCGTATGCCAAGAGAAAACGAATAAAGAAGGAGAAGAAGTAAGAAAAAAACGCGTAGTCATCGATCGTAATTTAATTCTCTTCGCTTATTCCGTGCAGGAGCTCCCCTGTTCGGCATTCGTTACGCGGGACACAACTTTCCACCGGGCAGAGCATACAAATCACGGGGGCAAACTTCCACGGGGTCGCGTTTAAATAACCCTCGGTTCCTCTGCCTCCCGACGCGGCAGTCGTGGTAAATCCGAAAGTACGAAACAAGTGGCGGGACTTATGTAGCCTTCCCAACGAGTAGGACGAGGAACGAAAAGCTAGAGAAGGAAAGCGAGAGAGAGAGAGAGAGGGAGGTAAAAGGAACGAGAAAAGTTTCGACGAAACCATAAACGTACTCCCTCGCGCCTGCTAGTTTCCTCGTTAGTTGGCTATGTCGGTCGAGTTTCAGCTGCCAGACAAATTGTAGAGTCGCGCCACGGCAGCGGAGCGTTTTAACGCTTGGCAGATCGCGTTGCTGGAATAAAGACGACTACCAAGAGCGGTGGAAAGAGAGAGAGAGAGAGAGAGAGAGAGAGAAAGAGAGAGAGAGAGGAAGACGTCAAAGAAGCGGAAGAAGGTGGAAACGAAGAAGAGACGCGAAGGATAGAAAAGGAGAGGAAGGAAGGAGTTTCTCGGTGGTGGAGAGGACGATAAGGGGTAGCAGCGGAAAGTGCACCACCCTCTGCAAACTATGGTACACTCGTTAAGGACGGGCCGAATATTCCTGGAGAGCAGTTTGCCGAGATAATTAAATGGTTTAACGATATAATAACCTCGCGTCGAGCGACTGTCTGAGCCACCCACAAAACACACAAACAGAGAGAATGAAATGGGAATGAAATGCTGCTAGAGAGAGAGAGAAAGGTTCGGTCGAGGGAGAAGAAGACGTCGGAGCAAACGATTTCCCGAGGATTCAAGGGAGGGTTTTCTGTAGAACCCCTAAGAAACGTCCCGAGCTTCCCATCACCGGTAACGATAATAATCCTGACCTCAGGCTGTCGTGCCAGTATTCGCGGCATCGCAGGCGTTCTGGCCCATTCACGTTGAGAAGATCATTTCCGTATTTGTGGCGGGATTCCGCTAATGATTACGACGAACTTTACTCCGACCAGCTGAATGTATCTCGCCCCATCCCCCTTTGTGGCCGATGGCTCGTTTGTAACTTCCTAGCGGGTCGAGTGAATGTACGGAGTGTGAGGGATGTTTGGAATTTTGAATATGTATTTTAGGTATCGGCAGAGGAGACGCAGTTTGGTTTTGCGGGTGCTGGATATTTTAGATATTACGAGGATCACGTGTTTAATTAGTTAGAGTCGTTATTCGGTAAAGGATAATGCTTGTAAACGTTGATAGAATATCGATTTTTACCAGCTTTTTATGCGAAGTCTATGGATGAAAAACATGATAAATCAAATTTCCGAGAATCTCGTTACATTATTAATCAATACAAAGTTATCTTCTCGTTTAATCTTGCAATTAAATATATGTTTCCGATATCGACTCGAACACTGTTTAAAAAAAAACATTATAGATTCGTCATCTATTTTCAGGATGTTCATATCTTTGAATTCACCCTTACTTTGTTCAACTAGTTCGTATTAAAATACTTCCTTTTTAGCCAGTAAGTGATATAATGGTCAGAAAATAAAAAAGAACAAAAAATAGATTTATCGTATTTTGCTATATTATTTACTTTCTACAATTACCAGTAGAAAGATCTTTATAATGGAAAAATCACTTTTCACGCTACTCGCAAATACAAGACTCCTTACAAAAAGAGCAAATATATTCTATAAATAATACAGTATCCCGTCTTCGAAACTTTAATCAACTTTTACCCTTTTACGGCATAAGGGAAAAAACACATTCTAGTAAAAGAAAAAGAAACAAGAGAGAGAAGAAGTTCTACTCGCGAGGAGTTAAACGAAAAATTATTGACCATTTACCACTACTTTCACCCCGCAGGCAATTTACCTCTGGGGAAGAGTTAAGCCGGCAAAGCGGGAGTTATTTCAATCTGAAATTTTTACGCTCCGAACGCGGAGGGTCTTCTTTTGTGAGTGGCGGCAAAGAGGAAGTCATTACGAACCCCTTCATCTTCGCGCGAGCCTTCTTACGCCACCTGTATCCACCGGCGGCGTCGCAGGCTTGTTCTCAGCAGTTTTCACCGGTGTCGCCGCGATGCTTGCTGACTCAACCAGCCGTGAAGATAGTGCCGCTAAAAGATCCGACGAGATCGTCTTAACCTTCTTCTATATCACACATCGTTGACGCCTGAAAAGCATCTTCGGCCTTTCCTATGCTACGATATTATGAACGTCAGCAACATTGTCCGTGCCTCGTAACTTTATAAACAGACGATTTTCTTACGGTGCTAATCGATTTTAAAGCAGCCTCTACGCAGTTACGCGGGTATCGGTGGTGTTTTATTTTACAACAACGATCGAAGATAGTGTGTATCGTAATTGATAATTGGAAATAGTCTCGTGATTGGTAATTGGCGTTGAGACGCGTAATAAGTCGATAACGATGGTTTTCAGGTGTAAATACGTTGTTGAGATAGTGGACGAGAGCGTGAATAGATCAAGAGCTGGTTACATTTTACTTCTGATAAGAGGTATAGAGGATTGTAAGAAGACAGATAGGGATCTTACTTAGTGGAACTATGACAATTGTAAAAGTAAGTATTGATAAATGATGATTACATTTTGTTTTCGACGTATATAGCGTAATTTGTTCTAAGACGAATATTATATCAGAAAATTAAAACAAGGAATCATCCGTATCGACTAGGTTATCGATTAAGTTATTTCACCGTCACTTTTTTATTATTATTTCTAAAGAGAACAAATTAAAATTTTTTTTACAAAAAAGATGATATTTTTACGCTTAAATAATATCGCGATGCTTAAGTACCCATTACAAAAAAAAACATTCCAATCTTTGCAACAGATTAATCCTCGCAAAAACCAATCTTTCTTATACTCCAGAGAATACGGCTCACAGCAGGAAATTTCACGACTCTTTTCACGATTGTCGGCGCTAGACAGTGTACGCACGCGAGCGAATTCCGCGAGGCGTTGCTGCGTTTTTCCTTCGATGCTGTAACAACCTGCAGGATTGGAGACAGCGTCGTGGGACGAGAAACAAACCGATGCAAAAAAACGACGCAAGAAAAAACAAGAACAACTACTTTGAGAAGAATCGGTAGCAACAAGAACAACTGAGAAAGACACGAAGTAAAGACAAGAAAGATAGGGAGGCAAGAAGGGGGAAGCGATTTAAAGCGCGCGGAATCCAGGGATTCTGCTAAGGATTTGCCGCACGTAGCCCGACAACGCCGCGGATCCGTGCAAGTTTCTATGGTCGGAGTTGAGAGAGTCGAAGCAGAGAGAGGAGAGGATCGACGAGAGAAAATCGAGGGGTTGGCCGAGGGATGGAGGGAGGTTTCGAAGGCAGTTGGGTAGCAGGAATGCTGATTAGTCGGTGCTCGTGCGCCGTAACACTATAACCTATCCGGCCTGGAAACCGGGCAGGAAGACTCTGGATAAGATTCGAGGGGCGAAGGGAAGGAAGGTGGAGTGTATAGAGAAGAGAGAGAGAGAGAGAGAGAGAGAGAGAGAAAAGGAGAGAGAACGAAAGAGGAGCAGGGGTTGCAGGGTTCGAGGAATGGGGTTGCAGATCAGAGTGGCGGGGTGGATGAGCGCGCGCGATCCAAGGCGAGTAGAACCGAGAGACTCAGGATGAGAGAGAGTAGGGGAGAGAACGCCGGCAGAGAAGCCGGCGGCTTAATAGGGAGGAAATTGAGTGCTCGAGCAATATTGAGGAGGATTCGGGATTCGGGATTCGCCAGGATCGTATCCATCCGTCCGCTTTCGGATTCCTCGGGCGTGCATCGGCTTCCTCCTACCACCGACCAGGGATTCTCATTCGCCGCGAATGCGTTTCACGCCGGACTGAACGCGAATCAGACCCGACCCGTGTATTCACCGGCCATTCTACACGCCGATACGCCCGCGAACGAGTTCGCGTAAATTTTCCTCCAAGGGGATTTGCGGCCGAACCAGCTCTTCCACCCTCACCCCATCGCGGCGGATTGAACTTTTCCTCGAGGTCCGTCCACCTCGATGATCGTGCGCACCGTTGGGGCTTCTTCCCTGTTTGGCTTTGAAAGAAATTAATTGCGTTCTCTGGCCGAATGCTGTGACCTTTTGCGGCGTTCACAACAACGATGAGATACGCTGTAGATAAATATATTATCTGGTAGATTTTTCTTACTGACTCGTTGTTTAATATGAGCAAACTACGGATGTTTATGCAAATTCAGATTTTTATCGATCGACTAAAGAAACGAAAGTTGAATAAAAATTTGTTGTATCTTCTAAATATTCAAACAGCTGAATAATTCGTGTATTTATATACATTATGTGTAAGCTGTATATTTTTGCACATTTAAATCTTCTATCGAGAATAGAAGTAGATTGATTCTTAAAGTCGGAACAATTTGTTGTTTCAAATGAATGCAAAACAGAAACATTCGGTGCAACAACTCATTCTATTATGTTACCTGGATTTGATTTGAAAAGAACGAATCCCTTCGACATTGTATGATTAACGCAGATTATCGGAAAAAAGTAAATACTGTAAGTTGTGCATATTTGAAAAAAAGTTTATCTGTGTATTCTTAATATCTCACGTATCGTAGATTCCATTGAAAAATTTAAACGCATAAAATTAGTCCGCTAAATATACGACCTGTATTATGGAGATATTTCAGTCGCATATTATGGAGAACGTAATTGCTTTTATATTGATCTGCTAATGCTCGTGGTCGTAAATATTGAAAATTGAATATTAAAATTAGAAACGCTTTGTACGCCAACACGCGAAATACGATATACAGACAAATAGATAGAGTGTCAAATGTTTCATAAAATAAGTACTCTGATGACCGAAATATGAATCAAACGTTATTCGATATTCATGAAGGTTTGCTAAAACTGAAAGCCCATAAAGCGTCGAACAACTCGTATCTCATATAACAACGTAAAATCTTGCTGGCTATAAACTAGAGTTTGACACCGACAACGAATAACAACGATACGACAATCGTTGACTAATAAAACGCGTAATTGCGACGAATAACTTTATTCGTTTCGTTCGCAACAAATTTCCCCGATTCGTAACGAATTTCACGGTGCGATCGTTTTGCACCCGGTGTCCCTTCCTATCGCTTCGCAATCGTTTTCAATTTAGAAATTTATCTATCCGTCGTTTCGATAACTCCGCGCAATGAAAATAACAACCGATCCTGCTATAAAAAAGAAAAAAAGAAAAAAAAATGACAGAAAGGAAAAAGGAGACAACAAATGAGGAACAAAAAAAAATTTTCCCCCGTGTTCACAAATCATTTTCGGCGGCCAGATCGATTCGAGAGGAGCGGTTTTTTTTTTAAAACAGAAATTGATTTTCCATTAGAGAAACAATGAAATCCCTTTAATTTCGATCGCTCGTGAGAAATTTCGATTGTTCGCCAGCGTGTTTGTTTTTCGTGTCATCGGCCACGTTTAATAATTAATTTGCGGATTCGACGTTGCTATTGGAAGCGTCGTTGGATAGATTTGGCGGTAAATACAAATATCACGTCACACGATGTATAAATGTATACGCACGATACTGTTTAATCGCAGCGAATTGGGAAACAGGGAAATGATGAGCATACCGTACAGCTACACTTGTATTTTCATATGTTGCGGTGTATTTCTCTTTCATCCACAATTATAATGTACGATAATAAGCTAAATATAACCGAGCCTAATTTATGGTTTGTATTAATCGCTTGCCATTATCGCTTCATTTTGTTACATATTCATAAACGTCTAATTCGGTTAGAATTTGTATCAAAATTAGTATCACATAAAAGCGATCTGTGCGATTATTTAAATATCGTTGAATAAATTAAAAATTTAAACGTTGTATAAAATACCCGAGTAGAGATAATTTCTTTCTAATATTGCGCGATAATTTAATGCATAATAGAATAACAATAGCTAATTTAATAAATAACATCAACACGTTATAAATGCTTCTTTTTTATGATTTTTAAATTTGTATAAATTTATAAAATTTACCTGCAATCTTTCATATGACTTGTTACCGAACCATGTGAATTTATAATGGTGTTTATTAATATCGATAACTCGTAGCTTGTGATTTCAGATTTTACTAGCACATAGTATCATTTTAATGTGTGACAAGCACGTTCAATGAAATTAAATATTTCTTAGTTTCATAAAAAATATACTAACATATAGATAAATTAAAAAAAAAAATAATTTTCTTCTCACGACAACAAAACAAGTTATCAATTTCGATATCAATTCTGAGCAATAACACTTGGCTCGCTACATTCACCCATTCGAGATTCCATGTTGCCCGAAATTTTCATGTGACCGAGTAAACTTACGAACGTATACATCGTGTACGCGTGTAGCCGTATGTCGTGATACACACGGCCGTGTATCACGAGCGGGTAATTTATCTTCCATTGGCGTGCACTCACCCCGATAATGGCGTTGAGTTCGGTCATGGTCACTTGTTTGGCTCTGTCAACAGCAGTAGCGACTTGTTGTTGGTGTTCCTGGGAGAGAAACGGCAGGATCTGAGCAATTATGGCGTTTAACCTCTTCGCTATCTCTGTCTGAAAATAGAAAGGAGAAACGATCCTTATTAAAGGGTAAATCGTTTTACGGTTGATCGACGAACCATGTTCGCCGTAATTGAGCTCGGATAACGATTGTCCTTTTCCCTCGCTCTCTATGATTCACCCACGCTCACCTCTCTTTGCCTTTCTCCTCGCGCGGTTATTCCAACGGTATCAATCATCGAGCGTGACACCAGTCGTATCGAACGCGTGTACATTACTTAATTCGAGTTTTATTGAGTCCACTCGCTTTCTCGATTGATCGTTTAGCTCGACCGAATCGTCGACCTGTGATTTATATCGTGGTTCTCGCGTCAATCTCGCGATATGCGTATGGGTAATTGGCTGCTATTATCTCGAATTCGCGTAATAGCATGTATTCGGCGAGAATTTATAGACCGGGGTATTAAATAGGCTGTTAAAAACCTTCATATAACTTTTGTTTGTTAATAGATTTAATGCTAAGTTAGATTCAACGTATGCAAATTTCTGTAACATTGTTACTTTATTTTTCAATTTTAAAATTCCCTACACTTTCCTACATTCTGTCTAATCTACTACTTTCACTTGATTGCCAAGCTGACGTACTGTTCCATTCCCGGCATAATTTTCAAGATATTCTGACAATATTATAATATTGAAATATTAATATTACGATATTAAAATGTTGCTTGTAATTTGAAAAAAAAGTTTGTAATTAGGACGTAGGATAGGTCATGTTTGAAAATTACATAAAAATTACGTAGTACAAAAAAATATATATATTGTACAAACTGTTCTTATTATCAGTTAATACCTAATTCACCTTACAAGATATACTGACACTGATATAATTAAATATACCGGGCGTATCGGAACGAATTAACAATGATAAACCAAGTAGTTCCTCAGTTGTCCGGAACACTTGACGGTTTTCCGGTGGACTGCCGCGACACGTGACTTCTCTAGCTCACCGGGCGACCTTAATTTCCGGCCAAAGTGATGGCAGATACAGGTAATGCCCGTTGGCATCGGTCGAGACGAAAATTGAGCCGAGAAGGGAGAGAAAGAGAGAGAGAGAGAGAGAGAGAGGCCACGCTACCGCCGATTCAGCGTGGATTTAATTTAATCCCCGTCAGTCTGTTCTGACCGGAGGGTGTCGTAAACACCCTTGGTCGGTTATGGCACACCTACATTTGTACTGTACTCGTTTTCATCGTAAGGATGCGTGAAGCCAGCCTTTACCTTATTTCATACGATCAAAGCAGCAACCAGCGGTTGCAGATTCTCTTTGCCATAATACATTGTTCTTTTGTGAACGTTCTGCATGTTCTGGTTGTGAATATTGGAAGAATGTGGTTACTCGGATATGGAGAGAAGCCTCGGTGTATTTTCTGGTTTATGAATATTGGAATATTTGACTACCGTGTTTAAAGCTTTGTTATATACGAGCCTTTTAGGAGTCAAACTGATCCAACATTTTATTAATATTTTAATTTCATTAAGTAAGCACACGATTAACGTTCAATATTCTCGAAAATCAAATAAATTACTTCCATAACTTTACTCGTCGGAAGAAAATGACACGAACAATACTTACGTATTGTTTTACGTATTTTTATTTACGTAAAAAAAAAAAAAAAAAAAATTATTAAAACAAGTAATATTTTAATATCTTTCAGCGTATTAATATTATTGCTGAAGTGGTCACCACTTCTAAGAAAACTCTACATCTGGTCTTTTTAGTTTTCTCAAGCATTGAAGCCATCGACAGCGCATAGACAAAAGACTGGGACGAAGGCAGACCATAAACAGTAGACAGGCGACGATGGCTTCAGGGCTTTCAGTCATAGGGTAACACTGCGGATCTGGACCGGCTCAAATTACATTGCTTCTTGTATTTGTATTAAAATATATTTTCTACCTTACAATTTATCCACGCGTTCCTTTGTTCACACATCTAATAACCTCAATAATTATGAACTGAGATTTTTAAAATTACGAAGAGAGTGGAACAATCGTTTGTTTGCAAATGATAGAAAATATTGAAATATAACTTTTTTTTCTCTCTTCATATGGTATTGAAAAAAATAACTGAAAAATTTCAAGCTCGTTTTATATAAACACATAAATAATTCTGTGAAAGCTTTCAATCTAAAAATCTATTTCCAAATATTGCATCTGCTTGTTATAAATTCTTGCAGCCTGAAAAATCCGATTATCTATCTGATAACGATAATTACTGATATATAAACGTATCTGTTCCTGCATAATTATTTACGGAATTATTTCCCATCGTTATTTTCCACCTTATTTACTACTGTGATGTTACAGCCTGTTATTTATCAATGTTCATTTCACTTCATCTAATATTGTATCTATATGTCTCGTTTCTGTTGTCCCTCTAGCGTCGAATATTCTGAATTTTGCACGCTAGGGTCGCGTTTCAGCGTACTCGAATTTTAATCGGTTTCAACTTTAATGAAGCCGCCGCGTAATTGGGAATAATAATTCGATTAATGTATAATTGAACGCGCCGCCCACTTCCCAGCGGTGCTGCTAGCAAAATCACCGGGGTTCATTTGTGTTAACGATGCGACAAATCATCGATTTTACCGACCGAGTTGCGCGAAGATGCTCCGTTAATTGTAGAGCGCGGAAGTTAAACGAGCTTTACGATTCATAGGATTTAACAGAGACCTCTTCGAATCGCAGAATCGAACGGATCGATGAATCTCCGCCTAACATACGACTTTTCTTTGAAGTTCGAAATGTCAAGATTATATGATACAAACGATAAAACTTGCTTACAAACGAAACGTATAATTAGGTGATACAGATTCGTGATTGAATTGATAGAAGGCGGACACGAAATAATTGCAAGAATGTAATTCCTTTGAGTCAAAGATACAAGTTAATGATACCGTACGCGTATAACGTAAGAAAATTTTATGAATCAAGAGATCGTTATAATGCAACAGAGCAAAGTTATAATCGGCAACACAAAGGAACTTCGTATCGCATGTTCCTTCTATATTGATTTGGTCTCATATCCGATGCAACAAAAAATTCGATATCATCTACTATGTTCTATAAAGAATTTAAGAAAGTAGAACTTCCGCTAGAGTATCACGAGAGGAAGCTAGAGCATCGCAAATTTCGAGCGAAATAAAAGCGATATTGCACTCTTACGTATATCTTATTCGTATCTCTCATACATTTTACAATTTGAAAAAGCCTGGAAAGATAAAAGAAACCTAGGTGTGAACATAAGTCACTCAGTTTCATTACGTATCGCTAGAATTCTCTAAAAAAATTCTTGACCATTGCGTATCAGAATTCTAATCACGAGCGCAAGCAAATCCAAATCCGATTGTACACAGTACGAGAAAAAACTGAAACAAAATAAATTAAAAACCTTGAAGACTCCCCATGCGCTCTCAGAAATTCATGCCACTTGGCTCTTCACTACCCCAATTACCAGCGAGGGGTTGCAAAAGAGGCGTCTCGACGGTGGCGACCCATTAAGCGGCGCCTGTGCGCCGTGCTTTTCGCGCGTTCGTAAAGACGGTGCGTGCGTGTAAACGAGAGGAAGCATCGCGGAAACGGAACAAGTCTATTCGTTGCGCAACAGGAAACAAAACAACCGGGTGTCCGCCTACGAAAACGGTGCACGACGCTCCTCCGTACGACTGGTAAACGCGAGCTGCAGATATGATCTATCTGGTAAATGCAACCAGCTCTTCCAGGATCTCTTTCTCTCCCTTTAGTTCTTGTTTCACCCCATCGTCAGAGTGTCTCGCAGCAACGGTAGGTAACGCGAGCATTGCGGCCTGACAGCAGCTGTTTTCACTGCCGCTTAAACAAGCGCTGGATGCTAATTGAAATATCGCGGCCACTAAAATTCTTGGCAAGTTTCCCTCTCTCGAGCCTGCGAGCTGACGAGCGAGCGACCGGAAAGAAGGAGGACAAGGTAGAGGGAGAGAATGAGGCAAGGCGGGGAGTTGTTTTAATTACCCGTCGTCCTCCCTGTGTGCTAGTCATTAGACCACTAATTATAACGTACGGAAGAATGAGTCGCGCCATCCACGAATGAACCGTACCGAGCGGTGAAACACGAACCGAGGAACACGATATTGCGATTTTCGTTGCTTTCAAATAGATATAGACGTTCGCGTATAATTCGTGAACGTGATACGCTGAAGTGATAAATTAACTCTTTCGGGCACCATCTCTCACTAGTTTCACTATAGTTATATGAACAACTACGTCAGCAAAGGTATAAATGCCACAAATAAGTGAAATAAGGAAAAACATATACGTTTCTGTTAATTTTCTGATCTTTTATGTTACTTTCAATTCAAAATAAAAACTAGCTATTAGGATATAAGGATATCTTCTTATTTTATTTCTTCAAGTTTCTTCTCTTTTAACACTACCACACCAGTCAAGTTGGTTAGTTTTACAATTTTATTTTAAAATTCCCACTTCATTTTATATTTTTTTCCACAATGATATAATGACGTTCGCAACAATAATTAAAAGGATAATATAAGATTTTTATTTTTTGTTTTATGTATTCAGACTGAAAATAATTTTGTATCAAGGCTACTTATACCAATACCATTCAAAATGATTGGTACCTGTCAAATGGTAAAAGGGTCCTGCAATTTGTTTATCGAGGCTCAATTAACCAGTTTCCTCGTTTTGTACAACTTCTCACACGTTTTTAAAATTTTTACTACGTATCATTCAATATGATGATATCAGCTATCAGGAAAATTCCGGATCGATCGCTAGATCGCTAAATGTTATTAGAAATACCACACCAGTTAAAATAACTGCTTATACAATTTTATAAATGTGTCAACCCAGGTGGATTATTAACACCAAAAATCTACTACATAACATGGAATTCCTTCTGTAAGAAGGTAATAAATTAACAAATATAAAAATATTCTATTATTACGTATTTTTAAAGACAAGCCATTTTGACTGGCTTTGGTAGAAATAGCTTTGTGTTAACTATCGGTAGTTCCAGTATTAATTATACAGATGTAAATCTCGTAACCTGTCGTGTCGATCAGTTTCATAAAACAATTGGAAACCGGGATCTTCCTAGAACCTTATGTAAAAGAAATCTTTCTAAGAACGAATAAATACTCGAACGATTTGCACTTCTATTGTGATCTCTTGCGTTGTTATCATTCTTTTCACCGTTTCTTTGGAAACGTTATTCAAAGACCAACTACTCTCTATAACCACACAATTCAGAAAAAAAAAAAAAAGAAAAGAAGAAAGAGAGAAGGAAAAAAGAGAAGAATAAAAAAAGACTGCGGAAAATTTGGTTAAATACTGGGAAAGTAGCAATCTTTCGTTTATCCCGTTATCCAATGGCTATTTCTATTTAAAATCGGTTGGCTGGCGGGAACAAAGGGAACGCTCGTTACCGTTCCACAAAAGCTTCTTCAAATTGCATTCTCGAAGTTCGTCGCGTGCAAAATTCGCCTTTTAAATGGGCGCGGTAGCCGCGGGAGCCAAGGGGACAACAAGCTTCGCGTTAATTTCCAGCGCGTTGATACAATTTCACGGCGCATAATCAAGCCACCGGAGTTAAAAGAAGAATCCCGGGTAAAAAGAAATAGAAAAATTGCGTGCGAAGGGTGAGCCATCGAGGGAGATGGGGGTGTGAGAGAGAGAGAGAGAGAGAAAGAGAGAGAGTGCAACACGACTAAGGGAGGACAGTACAAGACGTAATTGCGTTGCCAAGAAGTTTTCTCCGGCTGAAGAGGTAACCAAGGAAATAATGAATGGCTCGGATGCTTTAGCAGGTGCGCGAAGAAAAGGGTGAAAGGAATAAAAGGGGAAATAGAGAAGGGGGCAAAAGGAAGGACGAGGGAGAGTTTTGGTGCTGCTAGCACTGCTCTCATTGTCCCGGATTTCACACGGGAGAGATGAAAACCTTGGTTGGAATGAATTTTTCCCTACCGAGCCAAATTGGACCAAGAAGATTGCCAGCCTGACCGGCTACGTGTCCCTTTTCCGTTGCAAAAGGCGCTTCTCTCAATCCAGAGATTGCCAACGGATTTCCATCTTCAAAAATCTACTTCAACAGGGCTGGTTTTTTTTTTTTATCGTACGAATAATTTTAGGGATATTAAATACTTTTATCGAATTTCGTTAAGGGTATTTTATACGGATAGTTGGACTATTGCGAAATTACAACAAAATAATCGTTTTATCATTTTGTAAAAATGATAGGTTCGTCAAAGAATCTTTAATTCAGCTCGCTACTGATTATCCTGAAAATTTATTCCATGTCGCTTTCATGTTTATACAAATTCTTTGCACTTGTTCCTCTCTTTCAATGATTGTCTTAAAGTCAACTGTGGTGGTTACAGTATCACTGATGATAAATGTGTTCATATCAGGGATCTCCCAATTGTTATGAATAATATACATATGTATACAGAATAGAATGTATATATCGAAGAATCAGAATGTTGATTGTTAACACGAAAACCTCATTAGAGAAACTAATAATTTCTCAAAATAAATTTTCTCCCAAACCAAAATTAATTGAAAAAAAGAAATAAAAACTTATTCTGAACCTCGCTTTACTCACTGACAAATTTCCCTTTCTTTTACTCAAGCCATTCTACATACACAAACACACACACATACCCCGAACATCGAAACCAAAAGCACCTACAGATTATAATTTCTACACATTATAAAACAACTTTGCCTACGTCTCTATACTCCATCCATTTCATCAATGATCCCTGCACGAACAGTGCATCAAACACCACGGGATACAGATATGCAACAGCGCGTGTAAGAATCTTGGTTTTAGCCTGTGATCGACTGTTATTCTCCTCTCTTTGGTTCTGGGTGCGCATAGCACGGGGTCGGGACATGCCGAGACAAGGAGGCGGCGGCGGCGTGGCTCGTAATATCACGAAAACCGCAAGAAGCTTTAGCAAAGTGCCTGCACTTCGCCTGATGTGCCGCCTACACTCGACTCGCGTTTCCACGTCGACCTGTATTCATATGATCGTGTGCGTGCTCGAGTGTGTCGGAACCACGCGAAATAGGCATTCTCGTATAACATTGTACCGGCAGCCGTCTAAAAGCTGGCAGCAACATTCGCAGCATGAAAATGCAAAGCGACAAAGTGCCGCCGATAAAATTCTTCGCCGGTAAAACGATGACGTGAACCGAATGCTCTTCCGCCACCTACTTCCATTCCCGCTTTCTATCGACAGCCAGCCTCGAAGCTCGATATACAGCCGATAATCTAATACATACCACGTTCCGACCGGGAACATCCAGGAATCTCGATGATCCCGCTTCCAGAGGTAAGACGATCCCACGTCGTCCAACTTTACGCTGATTCCTTTTCGCTCGAGGGTGGATCAAGTTCGGGCGGATATATCGAAGAATGTTTGGGGAAAATCTGGAATGCTTTATTGGTTTGCATTTTCTTTCATAATTATGTTTCACGAGAGGGTTCAAGCTTCACTCTCTGTTTCTTCCTTCCATTTCTTCGATCAGTTGCGGATACTTTTTAAAAGAGAAACAAATTTTTGAGTTTCGATCTTTTTCATATTTTTTATGTTACTATCGTGTAAACTATCGTCGATTTTCGTATTCCAGTAATCAAATGATGTAGTACCAGGGTTACAAGATTTGAATGATTTTATCGAAGAATCTATTTTGAATTGTGTTGAGGTTATTAGATGTATGTGAACAAAGGAACGCGTGGATAAATTGTAAGGTAAAAAATATATTTTAAATATTGAAGTGTAAATACAAGTCGGAATATAATTGAGCTGATCCAGATCCACACGCTAGCAGTGTTACCCTATGACTGAAAACCCTGAAGCCATCGTCGCCTGTCTACTGTTTATGGTCCAGTCTTTTGTCAATACGCTGTCGATGGCTTCAGTGCTTGAGAAAACTAAAAGACCAGATGTAGAGTTTTCTTAGAAGTGATGACCACTTCAACAGATTAGAAAATGTTTAAAATGTTGTGAATCAATTAAATAAAGGCCTGTACATTTTTCATGAACATTTGCAGTCTGTTAATTATCGGCTTCCTTTTTACCTGATACTTTTCCTTTATTTAATCACCTTGTTTGTTAGTTACAATGCACCAGCAGTATTTCTTATTTACCTCTTATCTTTTAAGAGAAAGATTCACATCTATGAAAGAAATTCAAACGACTTGTAATTCCTCAAGATACATCAGCGAAAGGTTAATATCATAAATAAGACGATACATAAGATGTGATATCACCGTTGATACATCAAGTATAAAGCTGGAAAGACGATAAGTATCGAATAACCACTGGCAGATCATAGAATAAAATCCGAAACTCTTGCACGGCTTTATTGTTTTATACCCACGGCTTTCCTTGCCCTCGTATTTCCTTAGCTTTTTATCGCCGAAAAGTGCTCTGTTATTGCCTTCAATAAACAGTTTACTCGTAACTAGCGTGTTCTTTACGACCTCCCACGCGTTGAAATTGCGCGTCATTACGACCCACGTAAAAGCACCGTGTAGATTATAAATAGGATCTTTTATCCCCGAAACTTTCAAACGCCTTGATACTCGAATAAAGACGCGTCATTATCCCACGCGTAAATTTCTTCTTCGTTAAAGCAACCACGTCGTTTCAAACTGTGCATTCCATCTCGTTTCAAAAGATTTAAATTCAAATATCCGGAGAAAAAAATAATACGCGTAACATATATACTTGAGATTTTCAAATGTAATCTTTGGAATCATCATAGGAGTAGTGCGTTCTAGTCGCAGACAAATAATCAAATGGGATCAAGATGATAGTACGCGTGACGCACTCGATGTTTTGCTTGGCCCACGTTCTTTTCACTTCAGCTAACGCAAACTCTGTTGCGTTGAAACATTGTTTGTTATTGCTTTCGGGGAGCAAACACGCGTGGGCGTAGCTACAAAGGTGATGATAACAAAATCTGAGGTGGTACATGGCTGTTTGTGTTGGAATTCCTCGTTGTAACATCAATGTACCATAAACTAAGCTCCGAAATAGTACGCGGTCCGTTAATTTAATTTTAACACTTTACTTATCATGTTTCTGGTACGTAGTAGTAGTTAATCGCGATGAAAAGCTCTATTGGAGTATGTCGTAATCATTCAAGAATTTTCCAATGTTTTCGACCATTTACTTCTATATTCGAAAATAGATTTTTCTTTAAACCAATTGGTAATTACGTATATTGATCAGGGCACGCTTGGGCGACTTTCAATTATTTTTAAAACGTGTTGCCAGGCTCATAATTTTTTTTATTTCACTTATGCACTCTCGCTCAAAAGTCGTAAAACTTAGGCCACGTTCTATTCTTCGTTTCAAGATTCAGTATTTGATGTAGATTATAATTTTTTATATTTATACACAGAATTAGACGCATTTTGGAGGATTGTTGAAGTGGGTTCCACTTCAAGGGAAACTCCACATCCTTTCTAAAGTTTAGTTTTCTTAGTTCTGGAAGCCATTGAGTATTGTTTAACACTAAATAAATTTGAAGGACCTCTTAGTCTTGTAGTTTTCTAGGAACATGCCTTGCACAGATGATGCGACGAGATACAGACAGGCCAGTTTTCCGTAATTGTATAAATACCCATAGACCTATGGTTTCCAAGCTCTTCCATTCCAAGCTGCCATTGTATTTATACTTAACTTGCTTAAATATATTTTTCTATTATACATTCATCCACGCATTTCCTCTCTCTTTCGCTCTCTCTATCTCTCACTCTTAACAAGAATAAATTCTAATAAAAGCAAACCTCGGTAAATGCAAACATATTACATTTACACTAAAAAAACAGAAACCACCAAATATCCAATTAAGTGGCATGAACATAACATAAACAAAGCAAGTTAAATACCTAGGGCTCAGCCTCGACACACAACTTACATGGAAACAACATACTAAATTAATTACAGACAAAATACGGATAAAAAGAAGACAGATGTATTGACTAACTAGTCAAAACTCTAAACTCAGCATAGAAAATAAACTAAAAATCTACAAAACGATAATAAAACCAATTTGGACGTACGCTATGGGGGACAGCAGCGATGAGCCATATAAATAAACTAGAGTCGCTACAATCGAAGACACTGAGAACAATAGTCAACGCTCCATAGTACGTCAGAAACGAGGAGTATTCAAAGACTTAAAAATACCAACGGTCAAGGAAGAAATCGGCAGGTACGCAGAAAAATACAAGGAAAGAACGACAATGCATTCAAACAAGCTGGCTGGAGAAATGAGAAAAACTCTCATAGAAAGAAGACTACAAAGAAAACACCCCACTGATCTCACTAAAGAAATAAAATAGTCAAACTGAAAGATGGTATCCCACTGAGGGTAGCCATCCACATGTTATTTAGCAATTAAGTTAGAAAAATTTACCAAATGTCCAGCTGGAAAAATTGTAAAGTACCAATTAAATAATAAAAAAAAAAGGATAAATTTTAATATACTTTCTTCGTCGTATAAACTCTCGAGTTGAATGATATTCTTCCAACGACCTCTCAATTCTTCCCAATCTTGAAGCAAATATAATTCCTATAAGCCCAAATGCTCGCCTTTAGTTTTCTAAATATTCATAAAAATATTTTCGATTCTTTCAACTTTGGCGTAAAAAAGTTTTCTCAAACGAGTGATAAAACCACAAATTTTCCCACATTCCAAGAAACATTCAGACTTGAAGATTCTTAAAGGGAATCTGAAATGCCATGAAACTTGATGTGTTTCGGAAGCTACCGTCGGCCAAAGGGTGAAACGAAAACGTTTCGAGCGAGAACGACATGGCCGCGAGTGAAGATACAGCGTGACGCACTGCGAAATGTTTAATTGAAGAGTCAGCAACAGCGGGGGATCAGCAGGGCTGGGTTATAAGCGGGAGCGGAAAGTTTACAGGAGGAACGGCGGCACGTTTAGCTCGATATGCTGGCGGAGAGTTGGCAGAAGCTGGGAACACGCGCCGGTAAAACGGCCCGTTACTCGCACTAACGAGTAAACCAGCAGTTGCTCGTTGGACTTTGCCGGTATTATGCTACACGAGCAAATAAACCGGCGTGTTCGGCTAACTCCCTGGTTTCTGGTAAGCCCCTATACACTGGCTACACTCGCTGTAAAGCCCGGCTAACGTCCGCGTGATTGCAATATTCCGCGGCTTGTGGAGTGCGCCGGATGTACGAGGCGTTCGCGCGACCGCGCCGTGTTTTCGCGTCGGTGTGCACACCGACGTCTCGCGACCGTTAAGGCATCCCGACGCACGATGCACCGGTGAAAACTCATTGTCCGTTACACGTTTCGTCCGACCTGGCGAAAGTTAAATTTAATCGAGTCGCGAAACCTGAATGTAGCCGAGAATTTGAACGTGTTAGCGTCGCAGTTTTCCAGTGTTTGGGAAAGAATAAAGGGATCATGCAGTGAGGTATACAATATGTATGGCAGACACTTCGATTATGAGCTGATTATTGAGCTCACGTTGCTTGAATTCATTTATACGCACGTCAGCTTGAATTACGTGAATGAAAAATAATACAAATAATTAATAGTCTGGTGAGAGAAATTCGGACAAATGAAGTTTCACTGTATGGAGAATGTACAGCAGAATATCGTTTACTCGAACAGATTGGGGAATAAGGCAGTTGGGATAACAGAGGTTCACTGGATAGTTGTCCTGTCCAGCTCTTTAATTATTAGATCGAATATTAGGATTTAGGTGTTACGATATCAACTGTTCCTTCTTTGAAGTTCCTTGATGTATAGAATTTATTTTGTATATAAACACACAATTGTTTATATACATATTAATATACTCATTATATAAATACGTGTTTATATGTATTACAAAGCTCGATGGTGGATCGGATAATAGATCAACATTAATTAGTTCGTATAAACGAAATTATAGAAGCGGTCAGATGCAATAATAAAAATTGAATTTGAATTCTGCCTTCGAAACAAATGCGAAATAAATACTCAAAGTGGTGGATATTTTAGCGAGGAAGATTTAAAATGTAATTGTATATGATCGGAATAAAAAAGGTTTGGGGGTGAAGTGTGGTTAAGCAGAAGTGTAGTACAGTACAGCTGGACGGTTATCAAACGAAAGCGTAGTCAAATCGATGTTTAGTAGATTTGGAACATTGTCAGTTTGGAGCGTAGTCAAATTGGAATGCAATCAATTCGAGGCGTAGTGAGATCGAAATGCAGCGAATTTGAAGGGTAGTTGAATCAAAACCTGGCTAATTAAATGCATAGTCAAATCGAAACGAGACCGATTCGGACTGTAGTTAAATTGAAACGTTCCCAATGCCAAATGAAGTTAATTTGGGACAAAGTCAAGTTTAGTCAAGTCGAAAAATAGACATTCTAAGCTGCTAATCTCATTCGACTATCTACAACATACAGACACTATGATGTTCGTAACTATTTCACTCTATAATTTAGGTAAAAAAAAAAGAATTATTAAAAAGATTACGATTATTAAAAAAAAAAAAGAGAAAGAAAAAAGAAATCTAAAAAAGATTATTATATTAAATTGTAATAAATATAATTATAATTATAATTGTAAATATAAAATATTGTAATTCATAAAAATATTTTATTTCTTTCTTATTTCTAAATGTTTTTATTTGTTTATATATTTTTTACACGTTGTTTTTAAATATTAAAGTTGCGAATAGGAAAGGTATACTTTTGGTGTCTGAAAAATATGTAGAGGACTAGTATAGAGGATGTTTGGTAGGTGATGTTTAATGACGAGATTGCTCGCTGTTGAAACTGTCGAATATATTTAAAATAATAAATTAGTATAATACTATATTCGCTGATACGCTCGTACAGTGTATAAACTGCAAAGTAAGATCGCTAATGACTCGTTTATTAAATTGCTGATAATTCGTTGATAACCAAATGATAACTGATCGACAACTGACTGTAACTCCATTCCTTGCGATCGCGTCCGCTTAGTTATACTGATCGGGGAAGAGTCGGAAAATTCAAATTCGTCTTTGTTCAACGGTTGTACGTAGCGGCGACATTGTTTTGCTCGCAGTTTATTTGTTTTTACATTACGTGTATCCTAACGATCTTGATACTCCGAGGCCAAACAACAACATGATTTGAATTGTTCTCCAACTCATGTGCCACTACAAATACTTGGGCATTTTACGATATCTGAAGCTTAATACATATTTTCTATTTATAGTATTTATAGTATATAGTTAGTATTTTTCTATCTAATTAATGCCATAGATTTTCCATGGCGTTTAGGTTCAGCAATTGCAGTAGATTTAATATTTGTAGATTACAGAAAAATATTTAAAACAATCAACTGAGCACTAACTATTCGACATAAATGTTACTGCTGCAAGTTTCAACATAAAGTCCTACACATGTAACGTTACGTTGCATCGAAAACACGCGGACCAATTTTTTCGCTGAAATTTTAAATTGGAATCGAAATGATAAAGTGAATAGCGAACAAGGCTGTGTGCACGGATGAACAGTTGTGCAACGGGTTTACGATAAAACGGAGGATACAGAATCCGCTGAAAACTCATCGCCCATTGTGCTCGTCCGCCGTACCGAAAGTTAGGTTTAATCAATTTAGCTTTCTGTAACCAATGCTCGTTCTGCTGCAAACTTCTACGCCGGTAGCACACGGTCGCGTTACGGAAAGGACAAATGAATTGTTGGTACAATGTGGAAATTCTGTTTGACTCGCTTTCCGATAGAGTAAAAATGAAAAAAGAGCTCAGCGGACACAGCACGCCTCTGAAATCATTAAAACAAATGTTTTTATTCGCTACTTTCCACGTTTTCTTACATGTATCGCGCAAAATGTTTAATATTCGATTAATGGTTACCGATACGGTACTATGTATTTCCATAGTTAATACATAACCAGATAATTAATACGTGAATTTTTTACAAACTCAAACTGATCAACTGTAATCTTTATTAATTACTTAATTTCATTATATAAATATACGATTAACGTTCGGTTCCCAAGGAACAAATGGCTCACCTTCATATGTTGAATCATCGCAAGAATTTGAATATGTTAATTCAAGATAATAATACGACGATAACACAACAATCGAAACTCAACTCTTCAAAGTATAATTCTTGTGTTAATTGCAGAAACCTTCTACATTAGAATTTACGTAAAACCATGAACGTGTTCATATACAACGCTTTCTTACGAAGGATTTAGGAAAATCAGAATATAAACATCCCGTTATCTGCGCGATACCGATTATTCATTGTGCGCGTTCGTTTCCCGTGTCGGAAGCTGGATTTAATCAGCTCGCTAATCACTTTATTTTTAGTTTTCGTAACGTCGGAGAATAATAACCGGTTGCATGGCGATGCGAATGATTAATGCTTTATCTATTATCTGGCTCGTTACGCGGCGAACACACACGACGACCGATAGAAAGTTAACAGGGTGATTAATGCGTGAAGGGATGGAGAATAAAAGAAAAGAAGAGAATACGAAGAACATGAAACGATGGAAGCATCAAAAGCGTCCTAAGCGTAGAAATTTCACTTTCCAATTTCTTCGATCAGTCCGATATTCCATCAGCCTCGATTAAACCTGATTGATCTATTCAGGAAGCGCTGATACCGCATAACGAGATACTCTATGTAAACGCAGAATAATTCCCACACTTATTTTACATGAAAAAGCTTGGTATCCTCGGTACCAGTTGGTATTACTTGTTCAACGAACAATTATCAAGAAAATTACTATTTTTTTCAAGAATTGAGTTTTTACCTGAGAACTCGATCCATGCGAGATCTCACGATCCCATCGTTTACAAATTGAACGAAAAAGACAAAAGAAAGAGAGGAAGATTATTTTTCTACTACCAGATCGTACGTGTAATAGGAATTTCTCCCCTTCATACGAGACAATATTCAATAAATGAAATTCCATGATACAATTTGATCAATAAACATTGCAAATCGCGTTTTAACGCAACGTTGATCCTGAACAGATTTATAAATTGAGCGACACAAAGTTTCATAATCATTGTTAGCGGATTAAGCGAAACAAAGATAGGAAAGAAGGCGGCAAAAAATAGAAGAAAAGGAACACGAACAAATACAAAATAGAGCAGAAAGCACGGCCTAGGAAAAAAAGCAGCCGTTTCGGTAACGCCGTCATGCGTGACGAATATACGCGTTCGCGATTTATGGAGAGAATTGCGGCGATGCAGGTAGCGCGGCTAGTCGCGCCGAAAATTGCTCGTATAAATATTAGAGCTCGCCATTGTCATTCGGTTAATTTTCCGCGGTGTTGGTTGTACCGCGTCAGAAAGGAGGAAAGGGGTTGGTGCTCGTACCGGCGGAACACAGGGCGGAGAGGAAGGGGTGGCAGAGGGTGGACAGAGGGAAAAACACAGATATCCCTACCCCCTCGATGGAATTTTATGCGCTTCGCGCTTTCGATGCAACGCACACGTGCTTCCCCAGCCGCATTTTCGTTGCACCCCCGTGCACCCTTCACGACTCACCCTCACGCGTCACCTCGATGGCACGACAAGCAACACCACCGATAAACGAACAAACATACACACACCTTCACGTATAGATATTCACGCATGCACGTATGCACATCTATGACTACACAAGCGAATGAACGAACTGAAAAAAATATAGCACGAGCAACGATTCGCGTAACGCCGACTACGGCCACGAATAATGCCGGGCTGGTGCTGGTAAACGAGTTATCGGGACAAAAGTTACAACTGTTACGAACGCGGTCTGAACCGCGACAATGGATCGACGTGGTGGCCAAAATAATTGTTGGTCCCACGCAATTCTGCATTAACCGCCACCGTCTACGTTTTCCTCGAATTTCTGCAAAACGATTGTTTTCGTAGCGGCGAGTTTCCTTTTCTTCGGATAATTAAGTTAACGAGCTTCTATGGTAACGAGCAGCTATTGCAAACATTTCTCAGATATTGGAAGATTAAGTAAACAAGTATGCCTTCGTTCATAGGAATTCGAGCATCCGTTGTCTTTATACAAAACGTGACAACTAATCTGAATCAAAGTTTTGTATCAAACGTATCCTAATATTAGGTTGTCCGAAAAGTGTCTTTCTTTTACAGATCCGTCTTTTACAACGATGCATCTTTATACAAACATGAAATCTAATTTGTCGAACGTTGTGATTTTTATTTTGATAGAATAAAATGTATCATACGTAATTCGATGAAATAATATAAAACGGAAAATGTTGTGCATCCATTAATTCCTTATAAAACGAAAGAAACTTTCCGAACGACCTAATAACACGCACAACGATAATACAAATTTTAAAATTGAAAATAAATGTGTACAAATGAAAAACTAATTTTCCTATACCAGGCGAGATTGTTATTACAGTATCGAATATATGGACTAATTACACTCCGACATTTCAAATATAATAATTCTTGAACGTTTCAATAATTTCCTAGTAATTTTTCAATTTTACTTAAACGTTCGCAGATTCCCTAATACTTAAAAACTACGGTGTACGTCAAATTGAAAAGAACATGCTAATTAATCATGTTTACATCTCAAATAGTACATAAATATGAATATTTCAATTAATCGAGCTTTCTATTGGTCACGAATCAGCACGATAATAAATCGTTCAACGACTTTCCTTTGATAACTATTTTCCAAAGAAATTCTTCCACTTCATAGAAAAGAAGAATCCGGCTGCTTTCCCACAAATACAAGCCCTTTTTTTCTCTCGACCATCGGTAGGGGAACCTGCCTCCGGTTATTTTCGATCGAAAAAACGAGCAGGATCGATGACTGATCATGCGTACAATTCGAGATCAGTCTGAGAGGTTAAGCTTTGAAGACAGAGGGTAATCGACAACGTCGAGAGGAGGACCGGCCATTATGTGTGAATGTTCGAGGGTAAACAGGCTGCAATCAATTCACGGGTTCATCGTGGCTGCTCGTCGAGGAGAGGGATGACTTCGAGTGGACGCTGCGCAGAGAATGCTCCTGCATGCCTCTCTCTCTCTCTCTCTCTCTCTTTCTGTCTCTATTTCTCTCTCTGTCTCTATCTCTCCCCATTTGTGTGTCTTTGTATATACATCTGAATCCGGAGGATTCAGAAAGCGAGATATTGTTACCTGCACTAGCATCGGCAATCAGTCGGCGACATAGGCGCTCTAATATTGCCAATGCAAAGGGGAGAGAAACGTAGTTGGTGAAGAGCAGGGGGAAGTAAAGTGGACTTGCTACAAGATCAGAGAAGGAGATGGAGAAAGAGACGGAGGAGAATAAGTGGCACTCGAGCTCCAATGGGGGAGAGGGCCTGACAGACGGCGAAAGATCGGGATGTTTGGATGTTTGAACGTCAGAGTGCTGAGACAGCACTCCAGCTTTCCACCCCCTTCCTCTCTTTTCTCTTTCTCGTTGTCGAGTGCTCGCCCCCTAACGTTGTACCTCGATACAACGGGTGTCCATCGTTACTTAACTTTGGTTAAATGGCGCATCTGTTAGCACGAGGTGTAGCACAATACTTGAACCCTTTCATGACCCTACGTCAAGTTAGATCCGCCATTGTACGTAATTCGTTTCATTGCTTTTGCTTTCGGTATATAGAATTAATTACTTTGTAGGGTGAGAAATTAATTTAAATTATATCGAAGATTCATATCGAAATTTAACAGAAACGTATATAAAAGTGGATACATTATTTATAGGTAAATCATGAGCAGGTCTTTGTATCGAATTCATGAAATTTATAAAATTAGTTAGTAGTAAAATGTACAACATAACTTGAAACGTAAAGCGTTAATGATTCATGGAACTTGATGACGTGTGAACAAAGAAAGAAAATCGAAAAAGAAGTCTATGGTTTTGTAATGTAGTCTAGCAGAATTACATTCAACCTAATCGATCAATCCAGTTTGCTGTCAGATGGATCGAGCACTTAACCAGGATGATTCTGGGATGTGAATAGGGTGAACAAGGGCCTATCAACTAGCACCCTCGGATAGCCGATAGTCCTTGTCTACCCTATCCACGCTCTACCACACCATGGACTCTAAAATTCGATTTCTACTGATTTTTTTATTCTTACAAATACTAATTATTAATATTTATTGTAACAATTGTAACGTTCGAATTCATTGAACGTTAAACGTTTGAATTCATACCCTATTTTTTTAAAACATCTGACTATATAAAACAATTGTTAAACCTTTCCAAACACTGAAATAAGATCCTAGTGTGTATAATTATTAATCCTTAATAAATAATTTCAACATTCATGAATACTGGAAAGCTTAAAATTTTTGTAAATATTTATTGCTTCCTATAAACTATCGGAACCAGTTTAACACTGAAGCTATCAACGATTAAAATACAGAATTTCAACGGCAGATCGAAATGAAAGATATATGAAACAAATACATAATGCAAGAAAAAAAATAAGCTTTCAGCCATATATTTCACCAGAAATCGTTCGAATCCCGCAAAAACTCCGCCATGAATCTATAAAATTTCTATTGAAAAAATACATATCTGATATTTCCAGTGTTAACGAAACAACAAAATACGGAAATTCCATACCGATATCAAAAATACAACGTTTATTTCATACACGAAATTCTAAAGATTCGTAGAAAACCATTTAATGATTAATAGATACGCAATTATTGTGTGTCTATTCGTACGATAAATTCGATGGAACGAATTGAATTTCGCTATTGTTGCGTCAGGTAAAGGAACGAGCACCGATAAGGCGGTTGTGATAGAAGAATCACAGTCGAGAAAATATCGATACTCTCGGATATCGAAGAGTAGAGTACATCACTCAGCCTTGTCTGACTGTAACGAAAGATAAAGAAGAGCGAGCACCCAACGAATTGACAGGGACAGGTCATTCTTTCGAGCGCAACTATGAGTAATCACGGTCGACCGGATGTATCGATATTACTACACGCTAAAAAGGAGTTTCATGCTGGGCGTACATCAATCATCGATCCTCAGGAATGTTCCTCTTCGACCCGAGACTCTGACCACGTCGATCGTGCGCTTGAATCTCGCAACGAAAATCTCTTGTTTTTCTTCGGGTTCTTATTGTACTTGTACCTTTCAATTGTAATGAAAGACGTTACACGGATCGAAACAGATTTACGATATTGGTTTTGTAGAAAAACAAGTTTACAACTGATCGAAGATAAAAGGAAGTAGAAAAAGTATGGTTCGTTGGTGAAAAAGGCCATGGAAATTTATAATACATAATCATAAAACACAAAATAATTATGGACATTAACATTAAAGCTAACTATGTCTACTATTGCAATTAAAAAAATATAGTACACTTAGTTAATCATGATCTGGTGTAATGAAAATAAAATAGATATGTGTAATTATGTTTCTATCTGATAAAAGTTAATATCAGTCGTGCGTACGTTTTTAGAAATTTTAATTAGAAAAACGGAAAATTAATTTGATGGTTTCACAACTAAATTGAAATTACTTAGAATAACCTAGTCTCGAAGATAAAATGAACTTTTTCACACTCTATATTCTAAAACGTTATAGTCAAGAACGTTATGTCGTGTATGTCGTGTTCAGGAACATCATATTCTGTAAATGCTATATCGTTAATCCGGGAATGTTATAGGTCATATTCTGTGTATACAGAAACGTGTAACATATTTCACGCTATACATAACATAATAGACCTGATAAATTGCACCACAAACTGAACAAGTATATCTGGTGGTTCATGATATCAATATCGATAAACAGTAAAACTGTAAACGATAAACTGTAAAATTCAAACAAAAGACATGTAATATAGAACAAGAAAGATAGAGGGGAAAATGTAAACACCAGCTAATTCGATTTAACTGGACAAAATTATAGTTGTAATTTACAGCTATCTTTACAAGCTATCTTAGGTTATATAAATAAATTTAGAGAAACATGAATAGAAAATCAAATAAAGAGTGCTTTCCGTGACTTTACACGGGATTTAAAAATTTAGAAAATAATAACATATAAATAAATATTTGTTACAAAACGATTAAGCAAAGAATCTTCGATTATATAAATAAAGAATCTCCAACATGGAATCCAAAGAAGATTAAATAAAGCGCCGAGTAAAAAATCTCCCAAATTCACACAAGATTTTTCAAGAAAAGCCGCTCTGTGTTGACACTTTGGTTCGTCGACGTATATTCTCATAGAGCAAAGTTAACAAGATGTTGAACAGCGACGTGCGCATCGTCGGCGTCGAGATCACCGGCGTAGGCGGTTAGTGGAGGAGCTCGATTACCCTCGAGTACCTAATTACCCATCTCCATGTCCCTAAACTCACACAATTCGCGATCTCTCCCTTTCCTGCTCCATCTCCATCTTCCTTGAACACGGCTGGCACGTTTCCCCCGAGAGACGTGGCGTCGCACCGGTCAGAGAACCGGGTCTGCCGAGGGTCGGGGCATCGTGTGGCGCGCACACAATGATCGATCAGAGTGTCAGTAGGTTACGGTTGGGCAAATTAGCGGCACTCAGGATATTAGACGAGCAGGAAAGCCGGAGCTCTACACGCCTGCCACGAAAGTGCCGGTAGCAGTCAATAACAACGGCGAGCCTTGCCTCGGCTATTAAGAGGGATGTGCCAGGCCAGGTATTAGAGGAAACTAGGGGCTGCTGCCAGGAGATTGCAGCCTCCAAATAGGTTGCCGGCGAGAAAATCGCGTTATCGCGACCGGGGATACTCCTAATAAATTAGTGCCTCCAATTTGTCGTAAATAATCGATTACGAGTACATTTCCGGGGAGGAACCCTAATGCTGCCGCGACGGCGATATCCGTCGTTGATAAATTACTGACCTCGTCGGAACTCGATGATTTCGTGAATATATAGATGACTCGATACTCTACCATTTGGAAGAAATTATAAATTTAATCTGGTGTAGATAATACAATATATAACGGTGTCTTTAAGGTCGACTTGAGTTAATGACAAACAAATCTTAATCATTTGAAATCATTAAACTGGAAAGTTGCCCTTTATGAAGAGAGATACGATGTCAATTTTGTATCGATGATACCGAGCTACATAGAATACATCTAATCAGATGTAACTTTATATTTGTAATTAAAGTAGAACAATATATAAACTATAAAGCTATCATGAGACAAGTAATTTGTATAATTGAAGTTCGTGTAATACACGTAAGAATTCATTGATTCGTCCTATTACCTATCATTTTTCGTTCGTATAATAGACGTTCACATTCGGATAAGTGGAGTCAATCAGCAGGAGGTCACTCAATCAGACAAACTAAAAATACGTTCAAGTGAATAGAACTCGTATAAACGAAGTACCCTTACACGCAATGCACAAGAATAATGGCACCGCTATTAAAAACACAAAGTTACTAAATCGCACATGACCAAATCACCGCTACAAAAGCTCGACGACACCCCATGGCTTATTACCATCGCGTAAAGACCAGCAGATAGTTTCAACCATTTGTACTACGCTTAATCGCCATCCCGCTTGCGAAACACTTGCAAGACAAATCTATACGAAACGAAGGCAACTCGTTCGAGATTCTAGGTGCTCGCATCGACCGCCTTTCGACGGTAAGCGAATTCGGTCTACTCTATGAAGAAGAAAGGGCAACTCTGCGTAGATAGGACGAGAAACCGAGTGAGAAACGTTGCTTCTTTTCCCTTCGTACACGAAGCTAGAAAGTACGAACACGCGAACAGGGTATAGAAACGGCGAAGAAAAAGAATACAACCAACGACGGGGAAATGAAGGAAAGAGAAAGTCTGTTCCGTCGATCCGCGATCCTGACCACAGAGACGTGAGTTTCAGACAATGTTTCACGTCCGTGTGGCCGTCTGGCGTTCGCTGGTGTGCGTGTACAGTGGTCACTCTCTGGTCGGGGCAATGCCGAGCCAGCAGAGACCGCTAAGCCCACCTGATATGTTCAACCCTCTTGTTCGCCAACCCTTCCTGCCTCTCCTTCTCTCTATTGCACCATCGCTCTGTTGCTCTTCGTTTCGCGTGTACACACAGATACAAGCACGGAGAACGTGTACACGCAGATAGAGGAGAGCGTGCATATACACTGACCCTTTCCTTTGCACCGTGGGGGCAGGCCGCTTTCGAACCGCAAGCCGCAACGGGCTACTGCCTTGATTAAACGCGCCATAGACCGCCATTATCGCTGATTGCGCTAAACATTAACGGCCTGGCCGCCGAAGCTGACCTCCTCTCTCTCTCTCTCTCTCTCTCTCTCCTCCCTCCCTCCCTCCCTCCCTCTCTGTTACTCTCTTTAGACAGGGAAAGAGAAGGGGAGAGAGAGTGAGGTAGCAGCTCTCTATCCTCTCGATTTCGAGTCAGGCTCTCGTAGTAGTATCCTGTAGCTGGCCACGATTATTGGGCTGGCATGTACGTTAGCTACGGAATAGCTGCAACGACGGGATTTCGACTGTTCTCGAGTTTCGAAGAGGGAATCTCCACAGACGCGTTGCTCGGTTTCCTCGTGTTTACTACGAATAGTTGCAACGATTACACGCTCACCGATTTCACGACACCCTTTCTGCACGGCTATGCTTAGTGTATATATTGTTGCTGTTTCACGTTAGATTTTCCATTGTTTTAAGTGCGAGATAGTAGCTCGACAGTTAGTAGTTTACCGTTGGAGATTTTCATTTGTAATTCGTTAATGATCCATACAAATTTCCAAGTGACATGGCGTTACAAAGATTTCAAGTATTTATAGCCATATATTATTCTTAATTTCAACCGATTTCAACTAACAAATCACGAAACATCTATTCGAATCATCTGCAACCGAACATCTCTCCATAACGAAACACACGTGCATTTTAACTCTGCCGAGTCGAAAGTTGGTAGTCAAATGCCAGCTGTCTCTGATCCGCATAAGCCAAAAAACCAAACAAACCATCGACAAAAGATACTTTTCATGAAAACAAATACAGCGGCTGACAGTCCCTTTCGCGACAAACAAAACATAACCGAAACAATCGGCGAGGTATTATCGAGGCCGGCGATTGTACCCGCACAGAAAACAGGAATATTTTTTTTTTTTTCAAAACATTCCGCGCGAAAGGAAAAGAAAAGGGCCGCGGTAACCGCCGTCATTACCCCGGTCGAGCTCTTGCGTTCGGCCATTGTTCGAGGGTGCATAAAACAAGCAAAAGCCTCCTCCTCTGCTTCCCGCGGATCTCGTTTCTATCTTATTCGGTGTAAATACCGCCGCGGTAATTAACACGGAGGTGATGAAAACGCGATGGAATGATATCGGATGGGGCGCGGAGCGAGCAAATTAGTGTCACGGTTCCAAACCCCCAGGAACACTCTTTTCTGACTGTTCTCGTTAAGGCACTATTCGTCTCTCTTTCATGATCCTCGTTTCTCTGTTTCTTCGGTTCTCTATCTGTTCCGTGATCCATTATTTTCTTTCTCATTCTCACTCACACGATAACATCGCTTTTCGCCTGTATCCACCGCGTCGTTGATGGTACTCTGAGGGATAGTGCTCGAGAGGAGCCGCCTCGGGGCGCATTCGCAATGACAACGACGTCGCCAGACACGATGGGAATCCGCATTGTGAACGCGACTTTACGGCCGGTCCCGTCTATGGGGTAACACGTATACACGCACACGGACAGCCACATCCACCGAAACACCAAGGAATTATCGTTGTCAGCGGGACCCTCGTAATTCCGGGATGAACATTGAGGAAAACAAGACCTTCGTGCCCGGCTGATAGCGGGCACAATTAACTCGCCGCTGATTATGCACAGGAAGATCAACAGGGGGAACCTCCGCGTTACTCTCGATGAACCTCTATTCCGATGAATCGATCCAAATGCAATGCGTGGCTATTGACCGTGTGCTCTTCTTCCGAATTTCTTAATGTTCCAATATTTGAAAACTTTTATATCTTTTTAAGTATATTTAAATAACGTTCGGTAATATTTTATGGATACGGTTGTATTATGGTTGTAGAGATATTTTCAAATCTTTTGTTCTTAACGAACACGTGTGTATAAATTTGCATAAGATTTTACGTAGTTCAATGTCGAGTGGCATAGATCAGATCATACGACAAGTGTCTATATGCAACAACGTTTTTTTGTTCCACGCCAGAGATACCGCAGCGCGTCATGAATTAATCAACAGTGGAATGTTAATGAATTTTAATTAACTGACTGGCATAAGAAAACTTTCAAGGTGTCTCGAAAGATATTTTTACATAGTTCGGTATTAAATATTTCACGATGGAATGTCTTGAAAATTTCAATAAAAATCCTACGAACGGACAGAATAAATTTTAAAATATCTCTTCCATTATAAAAAATAGTACATCGCTTGATATTTACTCGTAAACAAGTGTAAAATCAATTTCACGACACCAATAAAATATAAAAAAGAAAAATATGTTAAAAGAAACAGGATTGTGGAATAAAAAGATCGGTCGACATTCGACGCTATAAATCCGCGCCATTGAAGATGGATACCAAGGTAATCATTAATTCCAGCCGCAGGCTCGCCTTAATATAGAACGTAATTTCAGAAAGAGAAGCTTTCAGATCGGCAACGAGATTTCAGCGATCCGCCAGGCGGTAAGAGAGCAGAAATTTCCACGATCCGCTTGCCAAAGGCGCTCTTCAAAGGCTCGGGGTCTGGGGTGTTTCCACCATGTTTCCATCATTTTTCGCTTCGAGTTCGTTAACGCCCGTCGCGTTTAAATAACACCCCGGCTCGGTTGTTCTCCTACCGGGTAATCCGAGAACGTGGATTAAATCGTACGCCAGCACTCCTGTTTTCCTTTTTTCTGAACAAAACTACCGATTTTAAAAGCAGAGATAACGGAGTCTCTCTCTCTCTCTCTCTCTCTCTCTCTCTCTCTTTACGTTGGAGATAAAATTCGTTTCCACGAAAGGATCGACTTTAACGATTGATCCGTTGCGACGTCGAACTCCAACGATCGCTCTTTCCCGTCGTTACTCTCGTTTGATCGTCCGCGTCGAACGACAGGGAAACGAGCCACACGAGTAAAGGAAGAAAAGGTGATTACGCAGTTTAGTGACTTTTCCCAATTTCGACTATTTGACTTCCACCTTTTCTCTAATAGCTTTATTTTAGCACTAGAAACGAGAAACCAGATAGGAGGAACTCGAGAAACTAACGTATTAATTATTATTTTATTAAGAAATCAACGAATTAAAACATCTTTCCTTATTTCGTAGAAATAGAAGAAATGTAATATCCTTCAGTTCAATTCGCTTAATGTTAAATTGTGTAAAATTGTGATAAATTGTGTAAGAAATTTAACACAAGTTTACTTGTTCATTCAAACGTGCTCCAACAAACAAAAATGCTTTCATCGTCTAAATAATTGCTAGCCTCAAAACAGACAGGCACTAACCTAATTGTTTTGGTAAATCTCAAACGTTAAGTAGCTTAGAACAAAAATATAACAAATTAAAAAAACCTTTCATTATTTCGTAAGAAAAGGCTGGAGTGAAATACTAAAACTTGAAAAATCGCTAAACTGCCTATCGAAAGAAAAGAGAAAAAAATATATAAAAAGAAGGACAACATCGTCCATTGTTGGAAAGGGTGAAAAGAAAAAGAGGGCGTGCAAAACGAGAAAGGGGTGATCTCTTAACGACTCCCAAGGCACGAAAGAAGGCCGAAGAGGGTGTTCTTTCTACCCTCTGCTTGATAGTCGGCATAATGCTAACACCCGGGCATCGATAAAAGTGCGAAACGTCGCGCATAAAAACGGCCGACGAAGGAGGGTTGGTCCTAAGACTCGCAGTCGGCGTGCGAGTACATAAATACGGCCGCAGGGTGTCTCGAAAGCGCAGGGTCGCGCTCCCCTGGGATTAATTAAATGTAAATACCCGGAGCCCGGCTTAGGCGTAGCTTATCGCTCATGATTTAGAATATGCGTCGACCCCATAAAAACCTACCGTCCGACTACGCGGCAACAAATTGCCGTGCTTGGTTCCGTCGATCGATATGCGACACGACTTTTGCCCGGGGGACTTTCCGAAGGAAATTATCGTTCCCGTTTTAAAAAGGAAGAAGTCCAACTTTAAAGCGAGATGCAATGAAAATAATACCGACTGCTTTACTTTGAAACCACCCTCTGTGTCGCCCATCTGCAGGCCACGATACGTTAAGCGCAACGCGACACGCGTAATAGTTTTATAGTTTCCTCCGAGTATAGTCGCGGCTTTCCCCTTCTACTTTCTATCGGAAGTATGCGAGAAGAAACACGAAAGAGCAAGAGACACGAAGGAAGAAATAAAAATATGAGAATAGAAAGATGGAATTCTATGGATGGTATACAGGCTGTTCTAGAAGTAAACTGGCATACTTTGCCTGCATATTTGGGAGGTCATTTCGAGTAAAAAATATCCTACATACTATGAGTTGATTCGTCGAAGTGATATCATTCATAAGTAAATAAAACGCACTCAAAGTATTTAACTTTAATGATGATTACTTAATCGAAAGTATGTCAAATTGTTCTTACAATGGTTTGCACAAATTGATTCAATTAATGTAAGATACTATATAAGATAATACTAACAGCTATTTGTATTTCTTGCAACCCCATAGAGAATATAATATTAGATTGTCCGAAAAGTGTCTTTCGTTTCATAAGTGATAATAGATGAACAACTTCTGTTTTATATTATTTTATTGAATTATGTATAATTGATTTCGTTCTATTTCTATTATTATGTCCGTGCATAATTCAATAAACTAATATAAAACAAAAAACATTGTGCGTCCATTATTTCTTATAAAACGAAAGAAACTTTTCGGACAACCTAATAGAAGGGGAACGTGTCGGTATTTCTATCTACATTTCGAAAACGAAGGTAAATCGGCTCGTGGTGTGCATAACATCTTTCTCTTCGGTTTTACTTTCCTAAATATGCTGGCAAAGTTTGTCGATTTTATTCCACAGCACTCTGTATACTCGATGATATTACAAGGAAGCGGCGAGTCAAGTTGGAAAGGATGGAACAGCTCGTAAAAGTAATACGACTGATAAAAGCTATGCCGAGGCAACGTCAGACGTCGGTGAACCCATGGAGCCGCGGAAGTATCAACGGAGTACTTAAATTCTCGATCGTAGAGAGTCCCTCCGGTGGTGGGCGATGGAATCTCTTAGACCGCTGCTGGTTAACGATTGTTTCTCCAGGGGTAGGTTTTAATGCGCGAAATTTAAGTGGCCGTTCGGTGGCGCGAGAATTAAGCGGCTCTGCCTCTTGCTCGTACGCGTCTGAACAGAAGAAAGCGACGATGTCTTAAAGGGAGGTATAAAAGCGAAATAACGTTCGATAAAAATTCATGGCCGTGGCGAGTTACCTCGATCGTTACGACCGTGATCGAAGATACTCGCGTGTTAATGACCTCGAGAGGGTTATCCGTGTAACACCGGGGCCTGTTATAGCGTTCAGTCATCCACGTAATTCTCTTTCTCATTTTCTCTCCCGCCTTCTCTCTTCTTCCTTCTCACTCGCTCCACCGATCTCGAGTACGTTACCCTTGTGGAAAAGTGCCAACTCGTTGTTCTTAATTATAGTCCGTTCGAGACCGCGTTTGGTTAGACCCGCGTGAATATCCAATAAGCTCGCGAAAATCACGATTCTCTCGACGTGTTTTCGTACCATCGGTAAACGACACGCGCGCGGACAAATGCTCGGAGAGCGTGACGAGGCTTGTGGCTTCTTTTTGGCCGATACAATGTAGCGAGGTCGTCAAATTGATCAGGCTTGGACATAGGGTGAGTTTGATCTGCGAAATGGAAACTTGAGAAGATTCAACGAAGAGATAAGGCGATTGAGCCTTGTTAACGTCTCTACCTGCTGGTAATCCTCTACAGCTGCAGATTCGACTTTACCAACATGGTCATTATTGTAAGGCAGAGAGCGATACGGGATTAGTATGGTGTATTTTTAATGGAAGGTTGTGAATGCGTATCTTTTCACGAATGATTTGCGGTAAGTAAATTAAGATTTCACTTTGAGAGCCCCTTCATAAATATACCGAAATGAGATCGTGATTTATTGAAATCAATCTGCGCTTCGTTTATAAACTGAGACTTGTCGAGTTAGTATTTATGTAGAACAGGTGCATGTGCAACCGTAATAAATGAGTTGCATAAGAGGATCGTTTTATTCCAGCTGAATGGGTTGATTTACGCGAACGTAACACACCGAGAAAGATGCAAAAGCTGTCTATCAGCAAACGATGATCAATTTCAATCGAAAAAGAATAATAAATGCATTAGGAATACAAGGGTGAAAAGAGAGAAGAAAACAATCCGTGCGCAATATCCACTCTACCGACTATGATTCTATCTGATTACACAAGATCCGATAAGCTTGAGAAATAACTACCGAAAACCCGCAATACATCCGGGTAAGTGTCGTGGAAGACCACGAAGAAAAGGAATTCTCTTTTCGCTCGACTCGAAAACAGAATTGGTAATGGCATCCTATTCAAGGAGATCGCGATGGTAGGAGAAGAAAGCACGACAGAGCCAGCAATCTATAGAAGAACGAACGAACGATTGGTAAAAGGAGACAGAGAAAGTCGACTCAATTCGTGCGGTATTCCCAGTCAGGCAAACTCGAGTTGCTCCGGATAAAACCTTCCTCCTCGGTCGCGTCGTCTCCGAGTAACATCCTTCCTATCCACGAGCAGAAGAAGGGGACGAAGAAAAAGAGAGAGATAGAGAGAGAGAGAGATCTTAGAGGGTTGGTAGAGTGGGTAGAGAGATGGCGTACGTATGAGAGCGGACAAGGATGAAAAGAGAGAAACGGGATCGAAGCCGGTGCCGGTTGAAAGGACTTATCGTGTTGAGAGATCGCGACCATGGAGGACGTGTATCGGGTACATGGAGTCCCATCGGTATTGCAGATCCCTATGCTGAAAGAGACAACGTAGAGGCGGAGGTGCACCGGGGACGCCGCATAGGTATGCCATAATACTCTCGCGCGCAGTGTGTGTCTCTTTCCCGCTGGTTTCAGCGGGTCGAGTCAAGCCAACAGAACGGAGAAAAAGTATGTAGACGTACGTAGCGGGTAGACATTTCTGTGTATATTTTATCGTGCACATATTGCGACTCGTTCTTCGCGGCTGTGCCAAGCCACACAACGCACACGTACGGCCGGGCCGTCTACGTGGTACGCGTGCTACATGAACCGTGTGTCGCGGGCAACAGAGAAGGAAGATACATGGGATCGAAGTTACACGGATATGCCAACGTTGGGCGAGGCGGACGTTCGAAGAACGAGAGAAGAAGAAGACACGAAGCGACTGTCTGTGTCTGCTCGATGGTGCAACAAGAGCAGGACGGAACGTGTGACGGATTCACCAGAAAGAGAAGGAGAGATAGAGTATGGCCAGGGAATTGGAACGAGTACCAACAGGGGGCAACATGTGTGCGTGGAGAGGTCGGCGCGGTAGCACAGCAGAGCTCGATTTTTCCGATAGCGAATTTTGCTCTTCGTTTTTCCTCCGACCACCGTTTCCCTTTCGCGCACTCTCCACCACGCTCTCTGTCTCTATTCCACCTTCACCCTCTCATCACCGATTCACCCTATCCCGTCGGTACCGGCGACGTGCACCACGTTTTCCCTGGCGTACCATTCATTCCTCCGCCCCCGTACTCTTTTCAGCCACCACCACCATCACCATCACCACCACCACCCCCACCACCACCACCACCACCACCACCATCACCATCGTTCTTCTCTACCTCCACATACGCATGGTCTCTTTTTTTCTTCTATACTGTCCTCTCACTCGATCTCCATCTGGTCCTCTGGCTCCGGCGCGTAGCGCGCGGCCCAGGCGACCAAACCGGTGGTGCTGCAGACACAATAAAACGTGGAAAAAGCGATGGCCAACGTATACGCGGACGGACGTGCACAGGGAGAGAAAGAGCGCGACGGAGCCGGCGACCGTGCGACCGTGTATTAGGTTACCCTCTGGGTCGGACAGACGAAGAGAGAAAGAGAAATCGCGTCGGTCGACGGTTTTGAGAGGTTATTCATGAAGCACCTGACGAGATTCCACGACCACCGTTCTCTTTTTCCTTCTTTTCGGCAGTATCGGCGGACAAAGGATGCTGGAGGAACGTCGAATCCTAGATTTATGAACAGAGCAGAACCATTCCAGGTAGCCATCGTAATCTTGCTCCGAATTTGATGGAATAGATAAAAGGAAGGATCCTTCCTGTCCGACGTCTTTGTGTTGCCCCTTGTTAGCAGAGATCCAATTCTACGTTACATGGCACGCGATAACGTTTCTCGATAAGCTTCGATTTAAATAACCGGGCAAATTTCCAACAACCGATACAACAGCGTGAAAAGGGGGAGCGTAGAGGCCATTAAACTGCGAAAAATCGCAATACGCGAAATCGCGGTGCATCGCGTGAAATCCGCGCAGGAAGGAAATTAGTAGAGAAAATACGAGAGGGGGTGAAACGGAATGGGGTGGGGCTTGGGTATCGACCAGTTCGGGTATTTTGCAACGCTTTTTCGCGGATGTACTCGTTAAACCGATAAATGAATAATGAGCAGACTATACGAGGTTGAACACGACGCGAGCCCGGGGTGGGAACGGAAACGGGGATGAAAAAGATAGGTCGGGCGGGCGGTGGGGCGCGCAGGGAACGCAACGAGTCGAACGCAAAACAACGAAATCGAATCACTCTCGGTGGCCGCCGGTACTTTCCATGCGTGAATTTTCCGACTGCTCGACACGTATTGCAGCTGCGGAATCGCCGGTAATAGCTTTAGCAGAATCGAGAGTAATGCCCGAAAACATTTACAATACGCGTCGCTTGCCGCGAATAAAAACGCACAGATCGTTTAGCGGCGATAATACGCGCGCCGCGTACAACGCCAACAACAACAACGGACAACGACCAACAGCAGCGCGTCGGATAAAGGGGTTGGAAGAGACAAAAAAAAAAAAAAAAGAACAACAACCGGTCAGACGAGAGAGAAAAAGTGGAATATGATCGAATGAAAATTCAATAGAGACGATCGGTGGTAACGATCGTAACGAACGTCGATGAAATCGCTACTCGGACGTATCCTTCGCATTCTAAAACGTTCGAACAAATTTCGCACCCGATTTAAGTGGCTTGACTGTACACGTAGACGCCAATCTCTGCGTAGTATCGTAGACGTATAGACGAAGGCTGCTGATCATCTTCCCCAACAGGCACTCCGTTTTAACGAGCATGTAGGTATATCTCGTGTGTGGCTCGTGCATCGATGCGAAACCAGTGATTCGAGACGACAATTATCGTACAGGTATATAACAGGAAAACGTAACAGGTCGACTGCGGTCTGATGGATGATGATGATGACGGTAATTGTCGGGAATTACTCGACGTTAATTACATCCAGGCGAAATCGAGCGCGTTTACACCGCCATTCGCAGACACTTACCAGACTGACCGACCGGCCGACCGCGTTAATACACGCCCGATAAATTCGATTCGAAACGTCCGCGCGTTTCCTGTCCCGATATTTTACCCTCTCGCGTCGTCGAAGTTGTTACTCATCTCGTTTCGCCCTTCGACCCCTGCACCCCCGTTGTATCTCGTTTCCGCTGCCAATTTTCCTCCCCTTCGTATTCCTTCCTTTTTTTCCTTTATACACGCGCGTATCTATTTTTTCTCTTCGCATTCCACGTTTTTTATTTCCACGCGGACGACAACGCTGGCTCGTCATAAACGCGGACGATTAATCATCCTCGGTCGAATATAGCAGCCGTGAAAGGGTTGGTCGTGATTTTATAAACGCGATCGTGCACGAAATTGCTCCGCAGAAGTACGATCGTTGTAAACAGCTTTTGACACGGCCGCCATCGAAATTTTACAATGGACGATCAGTACGCGATTCGTGTAACTGGCCACTGTGAAAACGTTTGGTTTCATAGCCGGATATAGCGTCAGAATTCTCTTCTATGAATCGAACATGACGTGTTTCATGGAGATTCGATTCGTTTACTTCGATTTATTACGCCGGAACGTCGAGAAGACGAACGCAAACTGCAACCAACGAGGATTCTTCACGGCCTTGTTTCACTTTGCTGGTCGAAATAAAGCGCGCGAGGGACTCTTCGCGTAAATCTCCGCAGGATTTATCGAACGTGTAACACGCGACACAAAGAAAAAACCTGACCCTCGTACCCTGACTGCTGTCTTTGCCCCGAGGGTTGAACGTTTCCCATCGCGAAACATAAGACTCGTTTCAATCTCGATCTTCTTGTTCTCGCTCGTGTATATCTTCGTAAGTTGATGTCAGTTATTCGAAAAGTGTCTGTTAATAGCAATACCGACTACTGTTGGCACTTGGTGTTTTTCTATCGCTATCAAATTCGTAGGTATGTACGATAAAAGTACAAAAGAACTGTCTCAATTTATCGTTAGGAGTTGCTCATAAAACATTACATCTCTTGTGTCATTGTTGAAACGAGAACGACACTGAGAAATACAAATTCGAGGACCGTAGTACATTCGATAAACATACACAATTGACCATTGTGTATTTTCCCTATTTATCTTACCTATATCTATTTTCTAGTATATGTATTTATATTTACACAGACGCATATTTACATAATGATATCAACATAGCGGAACAGGTGAATTGCAGAATTTTGATTGTTTCGTCTTCTATGCAATCATTGCTATGAACATAAGCTTCGCACGCGTGTATATTTATCGTGATAATAAAGACGGCGAGTACCTAATAACGACGATAATTTTCGGTCTGTAATGCCGATTTATGAATAATCCCGTGACATTTTCTTCGCGGTTCCTCTTTTACCACTTTCGTGTTTCTTCATCTTACGCCTCTTTCTACGGTTTCTCTTTCCATTTCGCAACCACCGCGAGAGTTTCCTTCGACACGAAGCCCGATTTACGACCCAAGAGGGTGCATCCTGTTGGAACGACGCGCCCAGAAAAGAGGGAGAACATCGCCGGAAGCGGAGGAAATAACGGCAGCCCGGCTGCTAAATATTCAATAAACGCGAACATTATTCCTGGCACGTCGACGCGGAAGCTGGCTCACGGAAGAGTGCAGGTGAAGAGGTAACGCGAGAAAAATCGCGAAGAAGGCGAACGACTGACTGGGTTAGTATGAAAGAGGGGCCCGAGAACTCGATAGGAGATAGAAGAAGAGCTATTTATTCTCTCGTGAAAATTCACGATCGAGATTCCCTCCATACTTACGTTTCACCGTCTTAGACCTCTCTCTTTTTCCATGTTTCATTCGGTGTAAAGCTTCTTACAGAATAGTCTAGTTACCTGAATTCAAGAAACTGCAGGAACCACTTTATTTTACCAATTTAAACCCGTTATTTACAGTTGTGTCTTTTCAGGTTTCGACTAACGTTAGAATTCTTTCAATTGTTTTCGAGAACCAACGATAGCAGTTAATTCGAGCTTTGTTGGTTGATTATATTGGTTTCTCAAACTGGGTTTTCAGGTATACGATATCTTAGATATTACTTTCTATTAGGTATTCACCTGAAGAACTTGTAATCGCAAATTACACGTCTCTCACCTTCGCTTCTGTAAATTTCTCAGTTCCATCTTTCTCATCTTTTTCATAAACAATTGTTTCACGAAAGTTTATTTAATCGTAGATCGTAAGCTGTATTTTAAGAAGCAATATTTATAACATCGGATCGCTATTCCTTATATTTTATGCAACCAGAATGTAATTATTTTACCAACGATGCAAGTTATTTATCTTTCTTAGCAATATCAAAAACGGTCCATTTTAACGAGAAAAGAATTACGTATATCAAATTAATCACTATGTGATTATTCCTTCCTTGCTGAATTCCTTCTGAATTGAAAAATATACGAAAATCCGGAAGCTGGGATAATTTGAGAGGGGCTGGAGTAAAACGGTCGCTCAAAATCCATTCAAGAATCGTACGTGTCGAGAGTAAAAAAGTCTTCGTTTAACTAAAAGATCAACGACAAGAAGAAGATGATCGGTGGTGAGTATAAAGCGTGATCAGCAAACGGTTGTCTGGGTGCTGGCCGTTTCGAGCGACTCGATAAATTTTCATGATCGGACCTCGTAAATGAATCGCTGGCAAAAACGGACGAAGACGTGTACGGTAATTGACGACATTAATGTCCGGAATGCCGTAAAAGCGAGCGCGAAATGAAATACGACGTTTCTCTGGGCGAACGTTCCGCTTTTGGTTCGCCGCGCCGCCAACAAATTATACCGGCGAACGACGCCATTTTTCTTCTTCCCCTTTCCTCTGAAGAGGCGAGAGACAGAAAGGAGCGTGGAAGGTATACAAGGGTGAAACGACGAAAGAGTGCTTCGAAGGAGAGAAAAATCAGGATATTTGCAATGGCGATCACGATCGAGCTACGAGAAAACGGGAAATTCAAATCGGCCGATCGCCGCGATGAATATGGATGCCGGGTCGGCGCAAGAAAAACACGACGGAGAGATCTTTGTGATGCAAATTTTCGCGACAGTCCTTGTCTTTATTAATATCGAGGATGTGTTTTCGACGGGAAGCGCCGTCGCCCTTTGGTGAGCGGAGGGGGAAAAAAAAATAAACGAGTTCGCTCTTTTTATTTTCCCTTCGACCCTGAGTTAATTCTCGATATCAAACGAACCAACTTCCAATTCTATTTCTGCCTGTTTGCTCGGCAAACAGATCGCTCCGGGACCATTAACAGGCACCAGAAAGCATTTATGTACCGAAGAGATACATATCGGTCGGCAGCCTCGCGCCACTTTTCTTTCGGCTCGTGCGACAAATCCTGTTAAGATATCCGGCCACGGAAGAATGACGTAATCATATCCTCTGAAAGGGAATCGCGAGAAACGTAATTTTTCCGTGCAAATATCGAATGAGTGACATAAAACGGACGGAGGGACAACGTAACTTCGAACGTTCATTTTCGACATCCTGGTGCGACGAGTATTTTCGGCATTAGAGATTTATACAGTGAGAAAGAATTTCTGGCCGACCTAGATTGTTCCGTTGACAGACCAGCGTTTGGCAAACGTTTTTCGTCCAAACGAATTCCGCTTTTAAATACACTGTGAATTGACGGTCTTCCGCTTTGAGGTAACGAATTTTTCTGTTCCGGATTTATAACTCGCTCTGTTTGTCAATTGTCTTTCTCATTGTTAACTTTGCGATTCTCTCAAACATAGACGTAACACGAACGTCCAAGCAATTACATTATACATCGTAAAAGCATATTATTATATTGCGATATATTGTGGTATCTATTAATTAAAATAAAGACAACATCAAGTAGAATAATTAAATTTCAAGGCACAAGATATACTGCTATCAGAGATAAAGTAAAATATGTAATAAACTTCTGCAAGAAGTAAGGACGAACTGCTAACTACGTTAAAAGAAACGTCCTACTTTATCAAAACAACTCGACGTTGCGATTGTTAACTTCTTTATTCAACAATCCATCTTCTTACGTGTCTTTGCATTTCTGATAAAAAATATTATATCTTATTTACAAGAGTCTAACCTCGTTGATCTTCCTTCCTTAACTTTTAACTTCATAATTAAAAACGTTTCTCGTTAGAGACGGATCTGTTTAACAGGTTTAGTAATTATCTATTTATCTGCTATAGAGGACATTAATTCACACGATAGACGAATCTAAAGCTACAGAAGAAACGCCCTTGTGCGCCTTCGGGCACCGACAATGGCGCTCAATAATTCGTAATAAAGGGATGTTCGGTTAGGTCCTTGGTTTTTCTCGGTTCGAAAGTCATCGCAAGAAACCGTCCGGATAGCTCCCTCTCGTGCAATTTGCATGTTATTACCTTGTTTACATATTTATTCAATAGCCAGGATCCCCGGGGAATCGTCTCCCTAATTCCCGATCTCGCCGTCCCTTTAATTTCGGATTAAGGGTCACGCGCGGAACCACCGAGCCGAACGATTAGTAAGTCGCCGCACGGATATTGCCCGGTCGTTGGTTCGCGCTCGCGCGCGCGTTCACGCGTCATGAATGAAAACATAAATTTCAGCGAAGCACGCCGGGCTATCGCGCGTTAAGTCAACGAAGTAATTACTATACCGAGCTACCGGTGCACGTGCGTGTAAAACAGGCACACACGTGCGTAATCTCGCGCACGTACACGGTATGGAATGGCATACGATACAGACGCTAGCGAAACAAACGTACGTATACGGGGTGTTCTCCACGTATAGAGGCAAGCTATAGAAGACAGAAATATTGTTACCGACAATGGGATAAATTTTCGAACGATGCACAACTTGCTGACTCTCTTGCGCATGAATTTATTAACTAACGATATCAGTAAATTAATATATCGTACGCTATACACTTGTAATTTTACAATTTTACATTGGACACGGCGATATTATGATTCATAGTTTATAAAATTTTATTTGGCTTACTACCAAATTTGTTTTGGTATAGAAGAAAATTTATTGGTATACTGGTAATTTAAGAATCGAAAGAATTGTAAACTTTCATTAAGAATATTAGTTTAATTATTAGAAAATTCTGATTACTCCGAAAGTGGAACGTTTTGAAAATTATACGCTAATCTTTAGTTTTTTTTTTACGGAATCATCAATCTTTTATACGCGAAAAACAAGGATACTGTATTACGCATTTTCAACAGCATATCATTTTTCAATTGCATGGAACACCCTGTAGATAGAAACGAAAGGAGCAACTCGTGTATACATACGATTCACGGCTTCTATCGGTGCGGCTCGATGATATCGATTTGAAATTCAAATGAAAACGGGGAAGGCTTACCTGTTTATGCATTTCCACGTTCAGCCCGTACGACATCTCGTAATACTGGAAGAATGAAAAAGACATACGATATATTAGAGGCGAGAGATATAAAGTGATGATAGGTGGTGTGCGCGCGAGGCAATATCGAAGAAGGCGTGCTGGTACAAGCGTTAACGCGATGCTCACGCGGCTAACGTGAAAGCAGTCGTCCTTTCTTGTACAGTTGTCCTCGCGCGCACCCAGAAACGTGAGTTACATGCACTTGCTGGAAAATACTTCGCATAGGAATGCCAGTAGTCTTGATTTCGGATTTTCCTTTGCTGCGTTTGTACTTCTTTTAGACCGATCGCTTTAACAATTTAGTGCTACAAGATACGTATAAACGAGGCTTTAACAAGTTGTCAAATATTTACGAACAGCGGATATATATTCTAGCGAAGCGAGATCACTGAGCAACGATGACAGACTACTGCTTTGAATTTTTGCAACAGCAGATAATTACAAATTTTCCTATGGAAATTAATAAAATATAAAATAACTAAATATAAATAAATATAAATATAAAATAAAATAAACATTTTCAGAATTTCCACTTGAGATTCCAAGTCAGAAATTCGAGTGTATAAATTAAAGGTCTTAACTCAAGTTCGACAGCGGATCGATCTCGGTACACAGCCAAAGTCGCAAGACACGACGCGACGTCCCGATGCAGGACGATCAAGATAAAGCGAATTTGTGCCAGCAGTTGCACCGATAAATAATTTCAGCGGCGTGCATCATGAACGGCAAAGGGTAGAAAAAAGATTGAGAAGACGGCAGAAGCATCGGGCCAAGAGCTGGATCGAGTGTATTCAGCTGCAACTTATTATGCAACGCGTGCTTCAATTGCAGCGGATCGGTCGGATCTCAGCGGAGAAACTAGTAGCCACGGCGATCTTGGCGATCGATCTTCCTGGGCTAATGGAACGCGTACTTTATACTAACGCGGTCCCTTATATAAGTGTAATACCTCTTGCAACTCTTCTCCTTTGGTATTCCAAAATTCCATCATGCTCCAGACGAACAATGATTCGACAAGCCTGAACTATCGGAAGAGAAAGCGAGAGACCAAAAGATAGGGAGTGAGCGAGAGAAAGAGAAAGAGTACAGAAGACAAGGAATGAGACTTGAATGTAGTCGGTTAAGCCGAGCGGAAGGATTCCCAAGGGCTAATCGAATTATCGAGTTACCTAAACCGAGATGCTGCTCGAATTCGTAATAACGTCTAAAAGAACCCTTCGAAGAGGGTCTTTAGGGCCGGTACACGGCTGCCGAGAGCCGAGATTACATCGATCGAACGAGATTACGAAAAGCGGGCCAAATTGAGCCGTAATGCAAGATCCCGGCCAAGAAGGAGGATAAACGCGTAGAGAAAATGAGAAAAACGACTAAAGAATCGTTTCTACCTTACCCTCTCAGAGATTCTACTCCAGAGCTACGTCGTTGTTTCTCTGTGTTGGTGCGTGAGACGTGCACGCGTGTCGGTGCGTGTACGCGACGTCCAAGACCGGTTTCTCGTAACATCGTTTCTACATCGTGTGTACAAGATCCCGGGCCGGGTATGCTTTAACTAATTCACCTACCGGACAGTGATTCTCAATTTTCTTTCGCACATTCGAACGAAATAAAACGGGCAAAAACGTAAAAGTAGGATCGGTAAGAGAACCTTCTTTCTGGCGAGTTTAACGAGCTTTGGCATTTTTATTATTCGAATCTTTCGAGTGTGAGAAAAATAGCAGACGAATGTAAATACATCGATTTTTTTTTTTTTTAATCTATATATATATATATCTTCCAGTATAACAACTCTGTGTGTTTTCTTTTTTATTATAAGCTGTTTTAGTAGAACAAGGACGCGAAGAATTCTCATTTCGCTATATTTATCGCATAATAATTTACCAACTAGTAATATCAGTGGATTGACAAACGACAAGTTGTAAGTCATAGATTTCTATCACGCGATTCTACGATACATTTTTATTTCCAATACGATAATTAGCTAGATTTCATGAGTTTGTAAAACTGATGCGAACTTTACTCGTTGTATTGCAAAACTTAATATTATCAATTTATTAGCACTAACAACTTCCAATCTGTTACTTATAAAACTTCGATGGTAATCTAGAGAACGTAGTTTCTATGTTTCTTCATTAGTAGATCTCCTATTTTTTAATAAGCCGTAGAAAAATTGTTAGACTTTTTTAAGACACGTAAAAGGAAGAGATTTCCCTTTATTTCGTTGGATGAAATCTGTAAATGTACCGATACAGATGTTCAAAGACTAAAAAAAAAAAGTTGGAAAGAACTGGAGAACCATGAAACGTATACAAGGGAACCGCTCCGAACATTTCCCTCGATATGCATCTTTCAACGGTTACACGGCAGAAAAGCACCACTCGGAGATCTACATTTTTCTTTCCCCACGGTAATCAGAATACCTACGTTCCGACAGTTTGGCCAAGCATTCGAAAAATTCTCTACGCCAGCTCGAATCTCTGGAACGTATTACCGTCGTCTGAATAAAACTTAGTCAATAATAAAATCAAAACGAATGAAATTCCACCTGTGTATCTGACAATATCTCTACATCTTTGAACACTCTATTTTCCCTCAACCGAGTCTTCTAACCCCTCAATTATGATTCATCTTACGACTCGTATATCTGAGTCATCGTAATGGTCCAGCTGTAACTCGTGTCTAACGAAAGAACAACGTCAGTGAGACGTGAATGGAGGAGTAAAAAAAAAATTCGTTTCGTCATTCGTATATAACTCGGCAATAAATCCACCGTGCATATTCTAAAACGAAGTGTAACGATGTATCTATTATAGCTGTAATAGAAACTGAATCACCTGATCTCGACAAGAAGCAAACTTTGCAGCAATCGTTGCAAAGTTAAACGAGACACAATTTATGTATTCTTAATAGAAATGATACAATCTCGCTGAGATACGTCGTTTGTTCTTTGTGAAGTAAAAATGTTAAACAAAGTTTTCTATATCCGACTTTTTTTCTTCCTATAAAATTTCAAAATACGTATTTCTGAACATTATAAATTGAATTAAATTTGCTGTAAGAATTTTCCTTATTTAAATGCTCGCGTTGGAAAGTAAAAAATATTAAATTAATGCAGGAAACATTGGGAAATAGAAACCTCCCGAGTCTTGATCGATGATTTATATGCTACGAGGCAGAAAACGGTGAAACAAAAGTATGAAAAACATTTTTCCGTGGTAGCGCGTCTCACAGGATTTCTCGCAATTAGAAATTACGAAGAGAAAAACGCACGTGATCAAAGAAGAAAAAGAAGAAGAGGAAGAAGGAAAACCTTGATTCCGGTACGAAAACGCAGGTTCATTTGTCTGCTGGTGCCTCGACGAAGTAATTAGCCTTTAATTAATAGACTTGCAGACTCTCGGGAGCGGAGGTCAGGATCTTAATTATCGCGAAGCTGGAAACGTAACTCGCGGTCTCGACGCGTTTAATGCGGAAGCTGGTAGAAGTTGTCGCGAACACCGGGCGGGCAATGACTCGATTTCGAGGGGAGTGAAATGATAAAACGGCGCGGCAATAAACGTCGTTCAGCCATTAAACTCGGCCGAATTCGGTGCTCCGCACACGCCCCGCTCGTTCCGCCTCCTCTCTCATCCCTCTGCCCACACCCCTTGTCGACCGTTCGTTTGCATTTTCAAATTGAACCAGCTTTACGCCGCTATCCGAGAGTTTTATGCCGCATCATCGTGTCCACATTATCGAGTTAAGCCCGGAAATTCAATCTGCGACGATCTCGAGCAAAATTTCCACTCTCCGCGTCGACACTGCAAACCGAGCAGTTAAATCTCGCGCGATAGTGTGACAGAGAAAGAGAACGTTCGTATTATTCGATTCGCGTGAAAAACGAATTTGTGCTTCGTTCGCACGGGATATATCTTATTTAAAGAAAAGAAGAAAAGAAAAAAAGAAGTAGAAAAGAAGGGACAGATTTAAGATAGAGAGGAAAAAAGAGAAGAATCGCGAAACGAACCGAGAAAACTATAGGTCGGGCCCCGCTGGCGGTGACGACCCTCGAATCGCATAATCCCTTTGGTTCTGGAAACGAGTCGGCGCTTTCATTCTCGAATAAACGACCGATATTGATCGCGATCGGTATCTCGCGTACCGTGACGAGATACGCAAGACTAATGGACCCTCGGCTCCTCTCCGCTGTCTCGTCCCTTTCACGAGCCCTTATCCCCCCTTTTTATCTTCCCTCGACGGAATGGCCCCTGTGTTGTGAGCACACCCTTACATAAAGGGCCTCTACGTATCTCCCTCTTTCGTTGTTCTCGCGCACGACTTGCAAATTTTGCCCTCGATTTGCTCCCGACCAGTCTGTCTCTTTCTCTTTGATTTAATCAAAGAAAACACTCGAAACCTCGGTCGAGATGCGCACACGCGTGCATCATTGCAAATATGCCTCTTTCGAGAGACCCTCCGATTACCATCGATGATTATCGCATGACACAGTTTGGATATTGAAAAGACGTGTCGTTTATGTTCATGTTACATGTTCGGAGAAATGTTATTCTTACGATGTGTTACTGGCTCGTGGTATGTCTGATGCGAGCAGCCACATTTAACGAGCGTAATAAGCGGCTTGATTTCTCAGGTTGGATGTTAGAACTTACGTAAGGAAGTAATAAATATCGTGTATCTTGTAATTTCGTACCGACTGCGATAAGTCTGAGAAAACACGTGACGCAATATAGATGCGTTACAACACTGAACAGATAGTAATCATTCAAGTAGCTACTAGAAAAATCACAAGACGGCAACACATCCTTTCTAAAATATTTGATAGCGTACGATCTCTCTGTCTCTTATGTCTCAAACTTGCCAACCAATCGAATTTATTATACGCTGTATTCTTTCTCATACCTAATTTGCCCATCGATTACACGCGATTATATTAATGTCTCCTCCGAAGCTCATCACCTCGACAACTTTCTACCTCAGCGAGTAATCTCGACTCGAGAAAACGATGCTGGAAATCATATGGTTCGCGGATGTCCTCGTAAAGACGAAGAGGAGCAGCACGCGCCACGACCTTGTGCAGTTGGGCGCGTTTCATGGCCTGTCGAAAGTGTGCCATTAAATGGCAACGAAGCGATTTGGACGAGTACGAAGCATCGGATATTGCCGCGGATTTCGCGGCCAGGATACGACGACCAGTTAATAGAATCGTGCCGGCGCGAACGACCACGGAGTTCGGGTCGTTAACACCGCTAACGCCGTGTCCAGCCAACTATACTGCCACGAATTTACACAATCGTTGGAAACACGCGAACGTGCACCTTCCGCACCCCAATTGGCCCGTGCTCTTCCTCGTGCACGAGTTTCGGCATCGTGCAATAACCCGCGAACGTGTCGGAGTCATTAGCGTGCACACTCGCGCTAGGAATTTCTGTAGTTCCGTTTGTTACAGCGAACGAACGAGAAAACACAGCAGCGCGAATTTAATTGTACGATCATCGTCTCTGGCTAAAGTTGTTTGCTTGGTCTAGATGGTTGTGCGGTCTCTCGAGGGTTGAGAATATTAGCGGATGCGCTCAGAGGGATTTTAAATTGTTTCTGGGTTATTGCCCTTGAGTATATGCTCGTCTAATTTTCTTACTTTGTTTGCAAGCGTGACAGATTTCTGGGTAGAGTCGTTCTGCTTTATGAGTTCCTCGTACGAGCTATTCGCAAATATTCGTGTAACTCGCATCCGGAGATATTCGATAGGAAAGGTTGCGGCTGCAGTTCGAGTTGAAACTAATTGCAATTTCGGGCAATCTGAATATTTCTTTTAGCCGTGATAGGGCAACGTATATCGTATACGTAATGAAGAAAATAAAATGTGAAAACGGTGGTCTTTGTTCTTTAACATTTTCTAGAAATCAATTGTTTGGTAAAAATAAGTATACAGCAAGTATACTTATTAAGTATTTTAAAAATGTAGTTTAAAATAGACGAATATTACTACTAGATTTGCATGCTTTCAAAATAATATAGGACAGAAAAATTTATAATAAAAATATACACTGTTCTCATACATTATTCCTATATTACTATATATATTCATAAAAGGCAAAGAGAAAACTAATGAGAGTCGAGTTAAGAACCGAACACGATTAAGACGTACCTAATTAAAATTGTTATTTCCAAGTCCATTAAAAATAAGTCTCAATGAAAATCAATGGAATAAATCATAATAAAAATTCGACTTAAAAAAAAAACAACTCGACAATTTCTCACCAACAAATCTCTTTTCAAGCATCAAGAAGAGAGCCGTAGAAAAACGAAAAAATTTCATTCAGCCGTCGCATACGATGAAAAACAAAATCGTAGCAGCGCGTAAATGCCGAAGTAAGAGGAAAGAAGGAAAGAAGTGGGAAACGTCTGAAGTTCCGGAGAAGTCAATGCACCGCGTTACTGAAACTGCGCCGGGCGATACGCTTCAAGGTGATCTCTTCCGCACGGTTCGCGCTCGTAAAAGTTCACGAGCTCGACAATTACATGAAAGAGTCGTAAAAGCGTAATGCCCCGTGGCCAGGCTGTACCGTCGTATAACGACGTCGTACGAGCATCCTCTGGCGTCCGACACCGTTACACACACGCTTCAACACTCGCGTCACATCGGAAACAAATTTACCAACAGAAATCGACACGATTTCTATCCGATATCATAGAGAAGAAGAGATAAAGCGGCAAAGAATAAAAAAGAAATATGAAAGAGAAAGAGAAAGATATAGATAGCAAACACGCGAATGTTATTGAATGAATCGTAGCGGTTACAGTGGCTTTTCCGTGTGGAAAAGTCAACTGGCGCCGGAAATACGAAACCAGCGTTTATATATAGGCTCCGGGAATATAAAACATCTCGACCACTTGCTCGCACTGCGCCAACACCAAAGCGTTAAAAACCGGCTACACCAACTGGGAAAAAAGCAGATAATTCTCGGACGAAAGGAGAACAGATCATGAAGCAGGATATTCACCAGAGAATTAAGTTCATTGTAAACATCTCTTTTCTACTCGCGTCTGTTCATAATGTAATGTATAATATGAATATTATATATACATTATACATTAATACCACATGTACGCTGGTGTATAGGTTTCATTCAGCAGTTAATTAAGATTACACGACAGGCGGCCACGATGTCAATTCGAGCGTGGTATATGTTGTCTGTTCTCATTAAACATCGACCAAACCAGTCCTGGACATATCATTGTCGGCTATCACATGAAAACTGTACGTATACGTAGATACGTAAAAAGAAAGCGAAAGGAATGAGGAGGAAAAAAGACGCGAGAGCGTTAAAATCGTAGAATAATACTCGAAATAAAATGATCTCGTTAGGGTTAGGGTTAGGGCGTGTAACGAATCTTCATTTGGATTAGCCATTTTTGTTATACAATATAGATGATATTTACTGGTACAAATATGATTATTACAGAATTTGACAAGTAACCGAGATGCTAATGACAATGATCTAGGTTCAATAACAAATCAACGAGATAGCAAATGCGTTTTCTACCAATGTCTAAGTCTTCACAATTCAAGTGTAACTCTACTTACTTGTCCACAGTACAAGTAGAACTCAACTAACACTCCTCAGTCCAAGTGGAACTGCACTTACATACTCTTCTCTGTACCTCTCTGTACCTCTCGGGTCAACTATATTTTTAAGGAGAGCTATACAATTACTCCATATCTCTGTTAGGTAAAAACGTCCATCCCATGACCGTGGCTACGTTCAGCGACCAGTTGTGTCACTTCGAGCTAACGCCTACTGTCAGAAATCTTGGGCAAACATAATCGGATTAAATCATAAACAACTACTTCTAAGTTTTATTATTTAAGTACAGCTATAATAAAAAGTCTAGACTAAAATATTGGGGATCTTCCCAAACATTCCAAAAGAAAGGCCCTGATGTCTTTTCATCTCCGACATATATATATTTACACGACATATATTGACCGATAATGAATAGGTTCCACGTTTTAGCTGAATCATACCAATTACACTCTGGCGTACAAACCACCATCGATTCATTAGGAGAGAGAGAGGGAGAATGATGGTTCTCGGTGCTCACGCGGTAGCGCGTTTACGAGTCACTCGATACGTCAGAATGGCAAACGGACGCGTATGTCCGACAAGTGTGTTGCTGTATATACCTGTTGCTACAAGCACGAGTGCGTGCCTGGTCCAAACCAATACAATAAATTCTTGTTGCGTCAATGATTAATCATGAATGACAAAACGCTGTAATATGATATCGTCCGCCACCGCTAATAATAAATGACTGCGGACGGGGAATGACTCGATCCGTGCACCGTGCGCGTACGTTTCGCGATGCGATCGACGACTTTTTTCGCGATTCGTCGTCGACGAATCGTCCGCTGACGAACGAAACAAACTCGCTGACTGTGGCACGTTTTTAGAACGAACGACAGCGACGGGTTCATAGAGAACCGATAAGGTCGAACAGGGTAAGCTAGGATTATTTCAGTAGGAAGGATATTTGAAACAAGATAAGTAATTTGTCCTGTGATTGGTGAAATTCGATTGTGAATAATTTTGAAGATCTACATTTGCAAACGCACATAGTTCCATGACCATAAACGTATTCCATGGATAATGATTATTAGTAACCAAAAAATTTCCGCTACCGATTATGGCTATCGGTAATCGTAAAAAAGATGTCAACGTCCATGGTGTTATCAGTAGCCAAAACAAAATTCAGTCACCGATAATGATTATCGGTAACTATAAAAAAATGTCAGCATCCACGATGATACTATCGACGATCAAAACAAAATTTCGCTCTCGATAACGATTACTAACGACCAGAGAATGAGGATAACATAAATAATAGTAAATTCGAAAATGAGCTTAAAAAAAGAATGTTTGTGACATTACCTTTCTGCACTTTCCAGCTATTCTATTTTCTGTTGTTGATCAGTGCGGTTTCTAAACGATGGAAATATAGAGGTAGCGGCGCAACTAAGGAAGTCGTGACGGAGATCAACGAAAAAAGAAACTGATCAACTTCAAGGAGGAAGATCGATCTTTGGATCAATCGTACGAGATGCGACGTCGTTCGCGCAATCATGCTTGCGTATATATACGTTCGTCGCGCGATCACGCGATTAATCTTCGTACTGCGTGAATCAGCGGAAGTGCCACGTCCACGCAAGCAACCAGTGTGCATTTTATATGAAGTCATTTGCATCGAACGCGACCACGAAGTGTGGCCTATAAATTACCACGTGTCCGCGATAACCGCAACGCCGACGAAAGACAATAAACTCCAGCGACGCGAACGCTTCTGTTTGTCCTCCTTCTTTCCTTTTCTCTTCTCTTCTCTCTCTCTTTCTCTCCCTCTCTCTCTCTCTCTCTCTCTCATCTTTTTCTCTATAACCTCGACTACCTTTGCACAGCTCCGATCTAATTGCTACTCTCCACACGGACTCGAAGTCTGTCGCATGACTGAACGTTCGTGTGCAGGTGAATTAACACGTGACCGTCCATTGACGTTTAGTATGCCGTGTCTTTGAACGGTAATGTGTCGGGCTCTTTCGCCTGGGTTATGTAAATCGCAATGCCCGTCGTGCTATTCTCCAGACATTTGTCAATTTGCTTAATACCAGCGTTCCTTTTATTTCGTTCGTTCATTCTTCTACGTTGTAACAGTTTGCTGGAAATATGTACTTCTATGGACACGGTGAATAATGTAAACTTGTAAATTTCGTTCAAATGAATTTCTTTTAACTAAACGAAGCTTCGTATTATGTATCTTTCACGATACAATGTTACGTTTTGTATCTTCCCCTAACAATGTTACGTTTATGCTCAGTTAAACAAAATAAAATTACTTGAACCACAAGCCTGCATTTTGTGAACAATGCCAACTTCCTTTATATACCGCACAAAAACATTGTTTCTAATAAATGAATGTACTTGCTGACTAACTTCTCAACAACTTTACGAATAACAAAAGTAAACTCTTAAACTAGGTCAAACTATATATTAGATATCTGCCTGGTACCAACATACCGGAGACAAATCGCTCGTAAGAGTTAAATTCAGCCAGTGGATGAAGAAACACTGTAGATCGCTGTATCAAACATAGTATGAAAACTAGAGTCGCACCTAATCCACCAACAAACATCCAAAACTAAACTACTAAATCCCTTCCCATCCTCCAAAAAATTTACAACATTCGACTCACTTAACCCTAACTTAAAGGTAGCTTTATAATATTTACAACCTTGAAGCCTCGTTCCATTCAGAATCTTCGTCTGAAAACCTGTTCAAGAGCCAATCAACCACCCACGCGAGATAAAGAAACGTGTCCAGGATCGTAAAGCTGCGTATCGTTCGATCGGAAGGACGATCGTGGGTAGACTGGCGGCGCGGAGCGTAAATTCAAAGGCGTTCCTCGGCGACCTTACGACCTTCTCAGTAGGAGTTGGCTGTGACTCGACTCCGACGCGCGTTGTATCCGCCGCTAATGAAGACGCATACACACCGGTGACGTTGCGGCGCAATAATGAAGATCTACGGGCGAAAGTAAAGCCACGGCATGGCTTGTCGACCGTATACTATACACACTTGCGTGTGTAGCCAACTGAGAAGGAGAAGGCGGCAGGCATTGCGAAGAAATACGCGGGAAGAAGCTGTTCAGCGGGTCGGCTGAATGGCCGGTGGCCAGGTAAGGTCGTGGCACAGCTGCTTTCATTAGAGTAGTCGCGTACATTCACTGGTTCTTATGCAGGTACAGCCGAGATTTATGGATTATTGGATTGTTCTTGGTAGTCGCGATTTAACCCTCTCGCTGGTAAAAGCATTGTTGTACGCTTATTACTGAATTGTCGTATTTGCAAGTGAAATGTGTTTGAATATTTGTTATAGAAAACTTGGATGTTCGTATTGTTGTATGTGTTGTATAAAATATATCTGTGCTTGGACAGCAATCCGAAAATGTATGTAGAAACTACGAAATGTTTATTGGAAACTTGTTGCAAAATTTAGTAAAAAATTACAGATGAATAACCATACTAAACATGCAATAAGCGTTTATGTTTAAGAGAAATATTATGGTTAATAAACCTTAAAAAACTGTAAAAAAACAGTATTTAATAAAATTAATAAAATTATTTTCAGATTCGTTTTAATTTTGACCAGAGTAACTGCTTTAGTTGCGTCTCCTTATAGCGTCAAATGAGATTTCAGAAAGTTTCGTATAACACGCGTTACATATTTCATAAATGTAAAATCTACAAGTGTTTGATTTCGTTTGTGAGCTTGTGTGTATACAGAGAATATCACTATATTCTTTTTTGCTGAGATTCCTATTGAAGTAATAGGATACCTTATGATTTGATTCGCAATAAATATGAGACAAAAAAGAGGAGAAAAAAGAGTAAATACAGAGAGTCGTAAAGTCAATCGCGTGTGAACTAAACAAGCGTCGATCAGGCGAATTCGAAACATATAAGGAGATACGAGAACTTCAACTTAGGCCAAAACCGTGCGAAGAAATTTTTTATACAAACACGGCGTTTTTTTATCAGGCAAAAGAAATAACTGCCATAATCACCATAGTTACAATACATTTGTTACTTCAAATTTATTATCGTAATCTATGTAGCTAAAAAACTAACAAAAAAGACTTTTATTTTGAAAAAAAGGAAAAAACGGAAAGATTTACACGTTCATAGTTTTGTCATAGGGCGGAGAATACATGAATGATAAAGTGACTGTGCTGACAAGACAGGTGAAGATTAGGGTCAAAGGAGACAAGTATGTAGTATAGCCCATGGCGCAATCAAGAAATACCAGTTAATTAATCACCGTTGATAAATAGTTAATCATCCAAGTTAATCTTCCGCCTGAGGAGTATAGTGAGGTATAATACAGCATATATAAGTGTGATCATTACGTCATATCATAGTTTCGTTTCTTACGAGGATTTCCCACATACACGCAGAATCTATCGTAAATTTCTTCAAGTTTTCAAAAAACATACTAAAAGTATAAAAGTACACGTTATTAACGTCTTCCTGGCCAAGGGATTGCACGAGCAATTCCCAACCGGATAATATCGCAGCCAGAAGGTTAAATATTCTGGAGATTGGTGTGATTAACTTGGTAGAAAAGAGCGCGGCGCTACCGGATTTAAAAGAAGCGGTTATTTATGAAACCCTCTTGTGTAATTTTCAAGAAAACGAGGGGAATTAAGTGGCTAAGTCGCTCGTTAAATTCAGATAGAGGAGGTGTGTTATTGCTACGGACATTAGCAAATGGCATCGTAAAACCATATCCACCGACGATACGCAAAAATCACAGACGATTTTTAAGATTAGTCGGTTAAGACCTACCAATTAAAAGATTTAACGTCATATCTTTCAGAAAAAATGATATTACAGTATCTATCGCATCTGTCGTATTAATTCCTATCTCAGAAATAATGTTAACAAGCTCTCAGCGAATTAATACTCGGAAACGAAAATAATAAATGAATCAATGAAATTCTTTTAAATCTTCATTGTGAACAACGTTTTAGAGTTGGTTCGTTCGTATGATAATTCTTAACAGATTACACGTACTGCCGTTTATGATAGTCTCATGACTTGATGTTGCTAACACATTATAACGGAATTTCACAGCAAACATATTCCAGCGGTTACGCAGCACAAATTCAAATAGGGTCATTTTACCTAAGGACTTAATAATAGCGGTTTAAACTGAAATTCGCAAACAAGTTAAAGTGATCGGTATTGGAAGTAAAGCTGCGCGCTTTCGTCGATTGTCTCGCGATACGGCAAAAAGAAAAACCATTAGGCAAAGTGCATGTAACTTTGAACGTTTGAAAAACTTACGCGAATTCCGTACATTGAATTTAATGTGATTCTAAAATACGATTTATCGTTGTTTAACATTTTCTCATATTCGATATTAATATCGATATTAACGTCGAATAATATGAAATTAAAGAAAAAGGGAAAATTTCAATATACTGTAGAAAAGAAATTACAAAACATAAAGAGGAGATAGAAATTTCGTTCGATAGAAATTTTCTTGACTCACCATAACGTAGTGGCGTTGCATCTCGGTCTTCTCCTGGGCGAGTTTCTCCAGCTCCAATTTAATACTGGACAGAACAAGCAGGAAAACGCACATGTAAACAAAACATTAGTAAATGCAGGGGCTACATACTAAAGCTTCAGGGCAGGTTTTAAAGTAGTAAAGGGATCGATATTTATAGAAACAATTATTTCAGTCGTAACAACAAAATAATTCATCTGTGAACGATAAATAATAAGAGTTGAGAAAACATATTGTCAAATAGGTTTACACGTATTTAATAAAATCGTCGATGCGAATCGAGATCGTCGAACGTCAAGCTCCGTAACAGGTAAAAACATGATCGGTGTGAGAAACAGGTTCATAACATCGTTAACGCAAGACATATGTATCAACGATCAACTTTTTCACGCCTGTATTCATTCCCTTTATTTTTTCCTTATTTTTTAGATGTTCTTCCCTTCTTCACATCTGAGAGATCGATTTTCCGCTTCAGTCACGTTTCTCGATCGAAGATATTGCAGAAGGTTCGCACAGAGCCAAGCCATTAAAAACACACAATTAGTGGAGCCGCAACAAACAACGATAATAGTCGTTACACGATGGCCAATTGTATACGGCAGAATGTATGTAACATATACAGTACACGTATCAGTTTTTCTTGCCGCTGTGTGAAACGATCGAGAGTATGGCGATACGCCTCTTTTAAATCGCCTAGGAAAACTAGCGTATCGGAAGCAGTGCAATTGCGTGAATATTTCATGGAATCGCGGAAGGAATTTATTTTGCTCGCGTAAATCGGATTCACAGGAAATCGATGCACTGGCGATATCTATTTTCTGGGATTTACACGGAGTATTAATTTCCTCTGTTAGTATCACTTGGTCGTAGGTGTTTGGATAGAAGTTTCCATTAAATTATTTAATTGTGGAATACTTTATTTTAATCTATACTGTCTTTTTTTGTGTTTGTGACAATGTCCGTCAGTGATATTTAACACGTGAGGTATAAAATGTGAAAAAATAAAATATTCCAAAAATTCTGATATTAAAATGAATGTAGTCTAAAATTTAATTTAATTAAATGATAGTAAATAATTGAAATCTAATGCAAAGTGTGTACTGTGAGCACCTAGTACGAGTTCAAAATTAAAAAAAGAAAGAGAAGTACTCGTTAAATCGAATAAAAGATACTTAGTAAGCGAGCTTTTCCTGGAATAGTACAAATTACTCGTGAATATATGTACGTACATGTATCATTACGTTTGTAGTCGGACTATACAATAAAACTAGCTTATGACTAATCAAAGATGTAGTTTAACAAATTCAACAAGGTCAGTTTTTTATTCGAATGATGAAATAATATACACGGATTTCACAGTATTGAATTCTTAGCAACGCCACTCATGTGATTCACAAGTAACGTGATTTATCGTTGTACTGTTGTATCTAATTACCATATCATTGCACTTTTAGTTTCTAGATCGAAGCAAGAAACTAAACGATCGTTTATAATATTCACACTGAGAAGCTGAGAAAATTTCAATTATACAAGATTGAAAGGACAACTACTCCTATTCATCGAATAGACTAATTAAACTATCACGGAACAAACTGATTAACCCTATTTTTATTGACTAATTAAACCACTTAAAGAATGACTTTTAACACTTTGACTGCCACGTTACTCATATATGGTGGTCATTGGTGACCGGAGCGCTTGAACTTCTTACAATTGTAAAAATTGAATGAAAATTGACAGTTAGGGCATTTAGAATATAACCGATAAATAGAAGATACTTTGAAACAAAAAATGCCCCATTGAACAATTAAACATTTTTATTAGAACATCAATAAAAAGAAATGAGAACAAATCTTGCATCTAAGAGTGCACTGTGGTTGCATCCATATCTTTGAGGGGTAATCTACGAATATTATTATAAACACAGTTTAAAAAATAATCGTAAATGCTGCTTTATAATCATATATATAACTGAAGTTAGAAGTGTGCACATACCTTACTATTTTATATAGAATGAGAAAATACTGTTTACTAATATCTTTTACACGTTTCAACAATATATTCTGCACGTTTTGCTTACGACGAAACAACGAATGCGAATGGTTTGTTGAAAGAAACGAAGCCTTGTTATATGTCGCTATCAAGTGTTACCAAGGCGCCACGGCGGTCATCCGTGACCACCAATAAGATAAACGGTCCATTGGGGAAGAATGTTATTTTACATCATTGATTTATTATTATTTTGCCATTATATGCTTTGAATAACAAAAATACTCCCGTGGCGTCCTGAGCGAAACATGTGATTTCGGCGTGGCAATCAAAGTATTAATCCGAAATTTAAATTTCAAGAAAATCGTATCTGCAATACAATATTTTTCTAATATACTCTTATGCTTTTTTCCTCAATTCATCGATTATTGTATTCATTGAGTATTGTATAGCCTTTTCTTTAGCATCGATTGCAATTAAAATTAGGAAAAACATCGCGATACGAGAAAATCGAGTAGATGAAACATTGGATTCTCCGATCAAAAACAAACTGGAGCCTATAAGCGTGGTCGAACAGGGCTTGGGAACGTTGATTTTTCATTGGGGCTAAAATCGATCTTTATCGACACTCAGCGGGTCGTTATTGCACCCGGCCAAAATAATAGGGCGTTAAATGGAAAATTAATTTCCACTGATCCCGTCGGCGTAACAATACGTCGCGAAACGACGCGACCAACCGCATATAAGGTCCCTTTTATAACGGAAGTAATTTTTTAACGACAATAGAACCGCGTCATATTTTTGTTTACCAGCCTGACAGCGAAATAGACCCCCTGGTTCGGGCGTGCTCGCGTTCCTGTAAAATTGCATCCCTTCCCGCCGTTCCGTATAATAAATATGTGCTCGTAATAGTTGAGTGCACTACGTAACACCGTATGCAGAAACCTTCCAGTGAATGTATTGGTGTCTGCAACAATGTTCACGTGTATACAGGGTGTTTCACGCAATTGGACCACTATATATCTTTGGAATGATAGGGGACATAAACAAAAGTTTCATGAGGAAAAATTACATAGTTTCGAACGATGTACAATTTGATTAATGCGTCGTGCAAGTGACGGCGTTTTGAACATTTTTAAGTCGTTTCCATCTTTTTAAACGAGACTATACATTCGTTTGTATATCAATCATAGTATCATTTTTATTCTCTGTAAAACAGCGTTAACGTAATATAACTGGCGCAGAAGCCATCTGCATTTCGTTATATTTATTATAAAACGATGCATCGTGTAACGTGTACAGAAATTTGTAGCTTCTGCTTTTGGAAAATGCATGTATACACGTGCTTACCCTGTGTGATACATCACTCGAAACAATTTAAATTCGTCTAACGAACAAAGGCAAATAGGTATTGCGAATATTTCTGTAAACTTATATCTCTGTGAATACAGTCAGAAGATGTAACCTAAACAAAGATTTGTTTTATCGCTAAATACTATAACGAGTACTACTATACTTTGGATATTCCTTATATTTTTCCATATTGCGTGCATTATATTTTGAATCTTCAAATTTCCCATAAATACACGTACGTATGCTATAAACAGCGGTCTACTAATAAACCTTTTGTCCGTCTTCTACCGTTTTCAAGTTATGGCCCATTCGACGAGAAACACCTTGTATACGGAGCATATACCTGCACGTTTATATTGTACGCGTTTCCACCCGTGTTCCTAGCATTTTACGAACGGCCAGCAACAGCTCGGACATCGAGATAATTCTTCCCGGTTTTCCCTGCGTTATAACACCAATTACGCAAGAATTATGTTTTACGATATTTTTCTTCGCTCGCCGAGTACGTTGTAGGCTGTGTTCGGACCCGTGTACCGTACTACGAGCGACACGGTTCGCTGTTGTCGCGAATGGAAAGTGGCGTATTATCATTTAACGAGCCGCGTTACGGCGTATTAAAAAGGGGAAAACCGGTGATTGGCCTGAAACCGAAACACCAGTGTGCCATTTCTGTAAATGGTAAGAATTGAAATAACCGGACCTGAATGAATCAAATGTGTGAAATTAAGTGGAAGTTACGTATACAGTAGCATACGAATGTATTTGTACAATTGCAGAAACTTTTTATGGAAATATTATACGTGTCATACGAAACATTTTGAAATTTCGTTAGCATCGTAATAAGATCTGACTGTCATGATTGTAATGGTAAAATTCGAAAGGAATCTGAAAATGTATTACGATGTAATATAATCCATTATATTAATAGGCCTTTATTTAAAAATAACATTATCTTTGGGTTATAATGTTATTTATAATTAATCCTCAAGATAATATTCGTTTTTAACACTAATTACATATGTGTTTAACACTAGAAGTATCGATAGTTAACACGAAGCTATTTCTAGCGTTTTTGGTAAAACAAAATGACTAGTCTTTAAAAAATAGATAATAACAGAATATTTTTATATTTATTGATTCATTATTTTCTTACAGAAGGAATTCCATGTTATGTAGTAGATATTTGGTGTTATTAATTCATCTGGGATCCCCAAATAAGGGTTGACACATTTATAAAATTGTAGAAAAAGTCGTTTTGACTGCTGTGGTATTTCTAGCGTTTGCATCTAACAATCTAGCAATTGATCCGGAATTTTCCTGATAACCGATATCATCATATTCGATGATACGTAATAAAAATTTTAAAAACGTGTGGGAAGTTGTACAAAACGAGGAAATTGGTTAATTGGGGCTCGATAAATAGATTGCAGGATTCTTTTACACTTTGACAATTACCAATCGTTTTGACTGAAATTGGCATAAGTAGCCTTAATACAAAATTATTTTGAGTCTGAATACATAAAAAACAAAATAAAATTCATTATATTATTCTTTTAGTTATCGTTGCGAAAGTCATTACATCATTGCGAAAAAAATATAACATGAAGTAGGAATTTTAAAATAAAATTTGATTTGTATGGTAATTCTAGTGTTAAGATATCTTTTTTTAATACACACACATATATATTTGCGGTAAATGTGCCGTAAATTCTACGTATGCTTCTAGATTGATTTCAAATTTTACCAATGTAATCATGACAGTCGTGTCCCATTACAGTGCTAATGAAATTGCAAAATGTTTAGTATCGATCAACTCTATAAATTGAACAACAGAAAAAAAGCGATAATGTTACAAACACTCTTTTGAATCTAGTAAGTCGAATTAAAGTGACTGAAGACGAGAAGAACGAGATTAAGAAATTAATCAATTTCTTAAAATCCTGAAAAACTCATAATAATTGTCCATTATAAGGATATTGCAAATATACTTCCGTAAGTCACAGAAATGGATATTTGTAAACGAAATTTATACCTCGATTGGTTTTCACGCTTTCAGTATATTTGATGACGAAGTTGTATATTGCGATATAAAAGTCGTTGAACGAATGTGGCTCGAGTAAAGGTGCAAAAGAAACTAGCAACATGGGTTGCGTAATCTGAGGACAACAAGCGAATGGTATACTGTGTGTAAACATATCCTTTCTTTCTTTTCATCTTTTTTTCCCAGTTTCTTCTGTTTCGCTCTTTTCCCTCTTGGCTTGTCATCGTGTAATGCTTGTGTGTCTCTATTTTTTCACTGGCCAGTTTCTCGCATTCCAATTTAAGGCTGTATAAAGGGAACAAGAACACAGCATTAATATCCAGCAGCCCTTGTGAACGCGCATAGCCTTTGTTTCTCCGTTCGTTCATTCGTTCCTTGTGTCGTTTGCCTTCATCGCAGCCGTCGTCATAGTCGCAGCATTAAATTAAAACGCGCGCACGTTCGCGTTTCGCGTTGACAATGAAACTAACGAGAAAAATTGTTATGTACGAAGGGGAAAACAAAGAGCTTGGTAAAAGAATGGGAAAAGAGAAACGAGAGAAGAAAAAGGAATCAGGTTGGCTAATTCGTGACAACGAACGGTGTAAGAGCAGCGGCCTCCTGCAGACAGCTTCGAACGCAGAGTAATAACCCAATGAACATCCTCGTAAAACGCACTCCGTGGCAAAACGACTTCCTTTTTCCGCAACTGCCATACAACGATGCATATACACGATGTTCTATGATACAATCAGCAAGTAGATGATTCTATGTGAAAAGGTAAATCGAAAATATACGATAACATTTCTTTTATTCCATGCGATGCTTCGTTTTCGATAGAATTGAATTTTTTCGATATATTTTCTATACACCTAAAGCTGGTTAATTAGCGACTGGTTACGATTACGCAATCAGCAAGAGTATATTCTACAGGTGGAAATATGTGAAAAATGTAGAGACAAAATTTTTACGTTTAAGGTTTCATTCGAGAGAAAAAAAAAAAATAGTTTGAACATGTCTAATTAAAAATTGCCCTGCTACAGTAGGTACTTGATAAATATTGGAGTTTCATTTTCTCCGAAATTCTGTGAACAAATTTTTCCTACATTTCCAATTTATTTTCCCTGATTATTCAATCCTATACAATCCGCAGTTAGTCAAGTTAAAAAATACACGATAAATTTTCACAAACTCGATTTACTCGAAAACGAAGAGCATCGTACGAACAAATTCTGTTCCATATTCCACACTTAACTTTCCACGTAAAATCGCTGTCGCGTTGATCGTACCACGATTACTGCTACACCCTGTAGATACACGCTGCAAGACATATTTCACGCAGCCACTTTCCGTACGTGAATATCGTTGGCAACTAAGTGATTGCGGATTTTGTCATTAGATGGCATTGACAAAATCCGCAATCACTTAGTTGCCAATCCAATAATTGTCAATTGCGGAGACGTTCGATAAAAGCAAACAATCCGGCAACTAACTATCATTCGTTAAAGCATAATTTGATGAGACAGGTCTGTCGGAAGGAAAAAACATCCAAGGCGATTAACTAATCTCGCAGCCGCGTCGGTTAGCAGAGAAATTGTAGGATTCGCGTGAGTTGATGGCGGAAGGCATTGCGACGCAACGAGAGGCACCCATCGATGGGAATTGATAGGCAATTATTGTTCTCCGTTGGATCCTCGAATCGCGGAAGCGAATGTCCATCGAATGCCCAGCGTGCTTCGACCTTTTGCTGTTCCAGCCGCGAAACTATAGTGGCGCGACACGACCCGTGTGATCGACAGACAATGTTATATCGCGCGTGTACAGGACAGTCGTCGTGGCTGCGTAAAATAGCCCTTCCGGTTGCTGGTCGATGGCGATCTATACGCTCGATACTCGTAACGAGGCTCACGAACGTTTTTACGAACGTGGACGAACGTTTGCTTTAAAAGGGTCGGTTGAATTATTCAACAGAGGGCGTTGTTCGATTTAGCGCGCTGCAAATTAGATGTTCTTTTAATAAACTTTAATAAACTCAGAAAGACTATTTCACGGTGATCGTGTTTTTCTCAGAATGTTATTTTCCAGTCTTGCAGAGTGGATAAGAGAGATATTAAATCGATTCATATCGAATCCTTCTTGCGTTTATGCGTTGGCTTTTTCTGTGATATAAACCGAACTCGTGTTTTTGCGTTTGGTATCTTTTCACAGTTATAGAAATAGCAAAAGTGTTTGAACGGCTTGCGGGACTCTTTTGGAACACAAATCTTTCAATAATGAAGATCAAAGAATTTTTCAAAATGTAAATCGTGACACGCTCAAAGACGAAGAAAGTTACCTTAAAATATACCGTGTCAAATTAGGTTGGAAAAGACGTAATCTTCATTGAATTTCAATATCTGTATAAGAGGCAATTGAAAGGGAAAAATAAATGACATCATCCGTTCGACTACGTCACGATAAATTAATACGATATTAACGATCGATCGTTCGATAATTCTGGTTGGGTGAGCGGGCTCGTGGAGCCCATTAATTATTTCAGATTGACGCCGTGCAACAATTTACAAGCCGTCTTATCGAGTCCGCTTCTCTCCACCTGAACGTTCCAAGACATAAATACGCGGAAACGCGCACCTGTTCCTCATCGCGAGCGTACTGCCGTTACGAAATTCACCACGGTTCGAGCTCTCTCAATTTGTAAACGGCAAATTTATAGCCCTCTCGTTCCCTTCCACCTCTCATCGTCACACCCTATATAACGTGCTCATACTTATGCGGAATCGAGTCCGCGAAAGCATTTATCCGAGCGTACCGTGTTTGATAATAAAACTAACGCGGTCTCTGCCACTTTCCGCATCATCGAGCGTATAATACAGACATAAAATGAATTATTCTATACGATCGCGCTGTTTGCGCGGAAAATTCTCCGCTGCGGTTTATGCAATCTTTCTACCCGTGTTATTCCCGGCAACGCGCCCGGCATTTGTTGCGTTCTGATCGAACATTGTCGAAAATAAATCATTCAATCGAGAGAGAAATGTGTTTTCGTCTATGTACATTTCCTTTCGTTTCTTTTTTTTTTCCTTTTTTTAGAAATATACGCGCGTATGTGTAAATTGTGAATACGGCAAATTGGGTGCTTTGATTGGTAATTGGATTAAAAACCGGCGCGTTATACAATTTTTTAGGATGTTTGTCTGATTAAATTGGATATAGATTTTTCAAGTATTTCCCTGTATTGAATTATTTTGTTTCACATATTGCGTTATTCAATTACTAAACCTGTTATTCTTCTTGTATCTATAGATACAATCTGAAATAGAGATGGTATATCAATGGATATTATTAAAATACAGGTAGTTTTTCAATATTTTATAGATAGCTGTTGGATATTTCATACTTTTTATCGATGGATGTATTTCAAAAATGATATTTTAAGATGCAGACACGAAGAAGAAGCGAGGAAATCAGCAGTGAAGTGAATCAAATTTATATTCTTCATTCATTTACATAATTATCAATTTTTAAGTATTTGTATGAAAGTTTAAAAACAACGTTTACAGAAAGTGCTTCGGCCAAATTCAGATCGGATGATCGTACTCCGACCGCATTTCATCGATCGAACTCAATTTGGTTCGAAGAGATCGGATTGACGTAGCTTTTCAATCTGATTCAACTTGATTCAACTCGTTCTGACTCGACTTAGCCGGACCCAAACGACTCACGCGGATTCGGCCCGAACGAACTTAACTCGCTTTAATCCAATCTAAAGCAATTCGGTTCAATTTCATTAATCCAACTCGTTTCGATCTGAATCGACTCAACGGCTGACCGATCTAAATAGCTCAATTTCACTTAACTCGATCCGGTTCAGCTAGATTAAACCGATTGATCTTTGAAATTATAAAACGATAATAAAAATAAGAATTAATAAGAAAATAGATGCGGATAAGGAATATCTGAAAACGTGTATAAGTGGAGCGTGGAATTATCGACATGGCATTATGGTATTTCCACATTATCATAGTGTTGAGAGAATATGAATAGAACAAAGATCAAAATATCATCTAATTAACGTTAGAACTCTAGAAGCTTCATTTTACCGTTGTCAACTAAGTGATTGCAGATTTTATCAATACCTTCTATTGACAAAATCCGCAATCACTTAGTTACCAACCCAATAGATCTTCGAAAGTGATTATACAATAATTTTCAGTTGTAAATTTTTAAATGCAAATGGTTTTCGTGATCTTATATGTTGAAGTGGTCATCACTTCTAAGAAAACTCTATATCTGGTATTTTAGTTTTCTCAAGCACTGAAGCCATCAACAGCTTATAGACAAAAGACCGCATCGAAGGCAAACCATAAACAGTAGATAGGCGACATTGACTTCAGGATTTTCAGTCAAAATATATTTTTTCTACCTTACAATTTATCCACGCGTTCCTTTGTATTCACATACATCTAATAACCTCAACATTATAAATATTTTTAAAAAACATTAACATAAAATATATTTTGCCGAGTCATATTCGATAACTCTTTATTAGTTACGTAGTTACGTAATAGACGAACTATTTTTTATTCAAACTCAAATTGAACGTATCATGAAAACTTAAAGAATGAATATAATCAGTTACTCTATACATATTTATTTGACGATGTAACTAACAATAAAGATGTTCTATTTCAAATTCCGTACATAGTAAGCTATCATGAAATTTGAAATTTTTACAAAAACAATTTATCATAATAAAATATCTTTCCTTCGCTTATACTCTGCCACACTTTATATTTACAAATTAAAATTGCAAAGTATGAAACATCCTCTCTACGTACTTCACGATATCTACTTCAATAACCGATTAATTATACGACTGCTAATAATAGATTACGCTACTCTACTACATATTCCTAGAACACTAGATCGCAATAATTAGAGAGAAAATAAACATGATCGGAATGATCGGATAAAAAGAATTGAAGATAAAAATAAACAGAATAGTCGGGAAACAAGAACGAGCGAAATAATCTCATTTGAAGTTCTATGGCGTATAATGTTAAGATTATCAGAACGGACAACACGATTCCTAATTTCTCTTAAAATGATGCATTTTCGATAATTAAAATAATCTTTCGTAAGATATACGAACAGAAGCTTCTTTCTTTCTCGGCATTATGCACTTTCCTATACATTCTTCGTGCTACTTTCTCCCATACGAATTATACATTTTACGTACTTGATAGTTACAATGTTAAGAATTCTACCTCAACCTTGTCTCATTCGTACTCGAATTACATACACGAATAGGCCACTTAACCCTTTGCACTGCGAATTTAATTTCAATTTCGTTACCATCAGCTCGCAACGCTTTTAACTGTTTTATTTGAAATTTACTTTAACTAAAAAATAATAGAATTTAAATTTAAAAAAGGAAGAAACAAATGCACTTAAATACCAGTTTTATTCACACTATTGTTGTATTTTGTAATTTTTAAATGTATGATATATCTTGAAACAATTTCCAGGATACAATCCTGGTTTTTTTTTTTTTTTCGTACGTTTCACAAAAAAAAGTGGACATGAGATAATATCGAGTGAGACAAAGGAATTCCTGAGATAAAAACTGATGTCGAGTCACACTCGACGTACGAGTGCAAAAGGTTAAGTACTTTTTTTCTCTGTCGAACACCAGATACGTTAACTAACAAATTTTCAACACCTGTGACATACAGTAGCGCATGATCAGACAGAGTTTTAGCGGAAAGTGTTACGATCATCAGCTACGAGTACGTACGCGTCGCCGCGGCAAACATTTTCATTCTCGTCTCGTTTGAACGGCGTAGCTCGCTTCGAACCATGCGAGAGAGGTGCGAGGTATGGCCGAGGAAAAATCGAGCACTCTCCGGAAGAGTTGGTGTGCACCGAGTGCGAAATTGGCTACTTTCTGACCGTCCTGTATAGTTGCATGAGCGCGTGGAAATGTCGCACGCGGCTCACGTACGTCTCGCACATATTTATGCATGCATGCGCGTATGCACACAGCTCCCGGGTTTCTCCTCCCTCTCTCTCTCTTTTTCTCTTTCTCTCTATCTTTATAGTTTCCTCTGCTTCGCTATCTCTCTTTATCCCCTGCTCTCTGGCCCTCGTGTCGTTGTGACACGAAACAGCAATTTAAGTTTCCGTCGTCGGTGGAAATCGTGCGGCACGTGACGCCGCGAATTAACACGTTAAAGGGTCGGAACATAAATTAACGTGTCAAGCCGTAGATAAGGATCACCAGGCACACGGTGAAAACCGACACTTCGAACGAAGAAAGTTCCCTTATCAGGCAACTTTTCTTCGCTGCCCGGTTTACTCGCTTTGCGTGTACCCGATTTCTATCTCCGCCGATTACCTTCTATATTCCTATACTTGTTACCGTTTTTACGACGTTATTTATTTCGAGCGGTCGGCCATAAGAACGTTTAACGGGTGGGCTGAGTGAAAAATATGAGATTCGTCTAGATTTGCTAAAAACTTTTCGAACATCGTTTCCACCCTTTTTATCAGGTAATTGGAATTTTTTTATTGTATATATGTATATTAGTTGGAATTTCGGCGGTGAATTATAATTACTATAGATTGTCAAGATGCAAACAGAATTTGTACGCAGTTGTGGAATATTCCGAGTTGCAGTAATCTGCAGAATGCACATAATATATTGTTGAGAGTCGTGGATCTTAATTGCCGAAATAAAAGTAAAGGAACACCAAGGTTACACTTAGAATTCATATTAAAATAGTTTTAGATTTATTTAATAAACGATTTCCTGGATCTTCGTCGATATACATTTGCACGCGTCTCAGCACTTTCTTTGTCTCACCATCTTTCATATCAGACTGCCAACGGAACAGTTAGATTCATTTGTTTTTCGAAACGCCGCGTACACACATACTTCACACACTCATATTCACATACATGTGTCACTACTACGCGGCCAATCTAGTCTAACACGCAAAATTATACATTTCTCAATATATATAAAATACACGAACCTGAATACTTTTTATTATAATATAATAGGAGAAAGAAATCTTCGATTGTATTCGTAGTGATGTGAATCTGTATAAAAATCTGCAGTTTAACTATAACAATATCTAATTTAATAAATTCCATATGAAGTCACATTTGAGAGAAATTTCATTTTCATAAAATAAAGAAACTTAATTTGAACGATACAAAGTAACAAAGATTTGTCGGAATGTATGTATACCTTCCTTCCATTGACTGACAATGTAATCAAAGAAGAGAAAATGGAAATGAAAACGAGTAACATAAAATGAAAATTCAATTCTGATATGCAATGTATCAACGACAAGCACGTCATAATAACGTTTTCGTTCTAAGATCATATGTCAGCTATTTACGTACAGGATCAACTTTTCAAACCGGTATTTATCAGAATACGATATAAAGAATTCACAGACTACTAAAACTCTAAAGATCTGAAAGGTAGCATAAAATACATTGACATGGCTAGAGAGCAGCGGGCAGAGGAATTAACTCGCAGGCGGTGTGTCAAAAAGAAAATGTGTTACGAGACGGTTGGCGAAGAAACTGAATGGCTGATAGACGCGTAACACGCGTGCATAGAATCGAAACCGAGAGGCCTGCTCGTCCTCTAGGCTATGTGCATACTTCAGTGTGCATAGCTTCCGCTTGGACAAACAATTCTCTGCCTACATCTGTCGGTTTGTCTCTGTTCGGTTCGCCTACGCGGCGACACGACGTTTGCGCAAACATTTCCGAGATAAGATCCGGCGTATGTCCGAAGAATTGACTGTGGTCGATTAATTACTCTGTCACGAGGATAAATACTACTATGACGATTGTCAGGAAAAGTACGAGACTAACGGAACGTGATTGAAAAGATAAAATAACTAGATATATCGGTTTTGGAGTAGATAAACCGCCAACTAGCGGAATTTCAATTTTTATTTTATTCTTATTGAATTTCCTTTTTTGTTTTAATTCGAAAGTATCAGTTACGAAAAAATGTGCGCGTGAAATAATACCTACATATTCTTCCAGTTTTCACATGAGAAATCCATTTTGTTTGAATACTACGCAAATTGTAATATCGTTTAATTAATTATTCGAATTCTCTTCTGTTACACATTTTGATTGTATAGAGGTATAAAACAAAGCAAATATTATACATAGATTATAATTTAAAGATAAGCAATGATATAGGAACGATATATTGTAACTTAATAGCATAAATACACCATTGCAAATATTAAAATTGAATTCCTTCGGGTCCATCGTTATCTCCTTCTCTTATCTTCCATCATTCGAACGATAAAAAAGAATAAATAATTCACGCAACCCCACATTTTTACTTAATTTACGATTGACAGCCGTATTATTATTTCATACGCGCGGCATAACTTCTCCTGACAGCGTACACTTGCGCGAATAATTATAAGTGATACCACGTTTCTTACGTCTTACTGTAATCAGATATGTATCTCTTCGAACGGTCGATCGAGAAAGATACAGAAAAAAAGAAACATTAAACCGTGCTGCAACTTTCGTTCAATTTGCAACTGAAATTAAACCACGATTTCTTTTTTTTTTCTTTTCCTCCTGATCGTGACCGTCGCTACGTTAAATTGCCGTGACGCGAATGCCAACGAGGAAACGTTACACGTGTTTTCCAATCGTAAAAATACGTTCAAAGTATCAGGTGGGAGGGCTTGATTTACGATCATTGAAAATAAAGATTTACCTGTGATATTGTGTCTGAAGAAAGTTGAAGTCCTCCTTGATACGATCGCACAACTCGCCGATCGAGAATTTATATTGCTGGCCAGGTTGCGGTGGACCCTGAAACATCAAATAAAACGCATAAGATTGGCTGCTTGGCCGATCCGAAATGTTTTTTACTCGTCGAAACACACTGCCTGCCGTTCCCTTTATATAAAAATCGTTCCCAAGGATGAACGAACAAATTTTCATGCAACGAGCTCTTTATCTCACGACTTGACCGCGGAAAAATGCGAAACACGTTTTAAACGATTGCCTGCATTGTTACATTTTACAATAAAGCAGACAAACGGGTATAATTAGTCTTTAACTGCTTCTAGATGAAATCAAATAACATTGTCCTGATTGTAGAACAATGCTTTGAGAATAGTTTCTTAGTATTATTAGATATGCAGTTAGCTGTGCACCTTATTTATGTTTTATCGTAAAAGGGAAAAGTAAAGATTTATCTATGCGTTGATGAAAATCATTTTTAACCCTTTCACGCCGCGTTGTACTTTAATGAGATATTAATTGTATTTATTCTCGGTGAAGGCGCGTTATGTTTTCATTACGAAACGATCTGAGATATACGTTTCTATTATTATCCAGCCATCGATTAATTAAAAATACCCTTTGGACTTATTTTTGGTGCAACGTTGTTATTTTTGTTAAAAAAAAAATTAGCTAACTTAGAAAAGAATTACGACTGCCTCCTCTTTTCAATTTTATGGTAATTAAATCGTTAAGAATCTGTGCACCGTGGGTCGATCAAGTACATAACAAAAAAGAATATAGCAGCAGCTAACTTTATTTAAACAATCGAAATTCCATCCCTCTGAACGGTACCTAACAGCTGACCGCACTTCCTATCAAATTCTCATAAACCAATTCATTTACGATCTACCATCAAAGTGCGGTTCCGAACTTCTGATCTATAATGTACTTTGCCGTGCGAGCCAGCGTAGAGAGCATCAACGATGAAAAAGGAAGCCCTGGAAGCGGTAGACGACTAAAAGGTTACCCTTAAACGACTCTGCTTGATCTTGTTTGCAACCGAGCGAACCCGAAGCCGACATGGGGAGAGAGTCAGGAAAATATTTCCTCGTGTCTCGAGTTTTCATTGGACGAAAAGCTCAGTCAAATAGATCGCGTGAAAACAGTGATGTGAATTTGATCAACAGACGACGAGAGAGGTCATGATTTTATCGAAGGTGGTGTTCGTAGATCGGCTAAAGACACAGCGAAGTAATAAATTGAAAACTTTTGAGACGAATTTTTAATAATGAACGCAATAAGATAACAATGCACGTTGTAATATCCAAAGTAAGGTTTGCAAAAATGTAATTTTATTTACGATAACATCTTATATTCCACTGAGTCCCAAAAAAATTCAAGCCATCTAGTAGATAGTCTTTATAAAAGTTACAACTTACAAAGTGTTGCTCATTAAGAAACTGCGAGAATTATATTGTACATGAAACCGTAAATTCTATTTTATTTAATCCTTTCAAAGCAAAGCTGGGCAAAATTTAGAGGAAAAGTATGTCAAATGCTGCTTCAAGTAATCGCTGTTCTATGATCCAAATAAAATACTATTTTAAATAGACAACGAAATTTCGTGAAATAAAATGTTTTTATTTCGATAATGTAAAACATAAAATAAAATATTTCAAAATATCTTGACGATTGAAATCGGTGGAGAAAAGAGGTGATATTAAAACGCAAGAAACCATAATATCGTCAAAATAGATTTTTCTTTTCTAGTATGGCTATTTGCATGTAACAGGGTGCATCGTTTAACGTTTTCGTCGTTTAGGCTACTCCTTCGCTGACACAGAATCAATCCAATTTTAAACTAAACAATGCTTCAACCGGGGCAGACGATGGGATCGTTGTATTATATTTAAAAAATAATTGTTTCATATATTTGTATCTCGTGATATTTTGAATTCGTGAATCATTATCACCTAAGTTGCGATCATTGTCAGAAATATCCTCACTAGGTTTTTCCATGAATAAAAAGAAATCATCTAATTCTGTCGTATCTTATACTTTGCTTTGCGAAAACATTAATTTTGTTTATCTGGAGCTGTTATTTCTTCCGAAGCTTTTAACGCTATTTCTTTGATGTAATTGCATCTAGCTTCCACTAAATCGTCTGCAATCCACTGTAATTTCCATACTGGATGACTAACAGTCGCAATTATGTAATCATTTGCGCTCTCTGGACAATCTTACGAATGATGAAACCGAGTTCTCAAACATGATATCAAATGAATTTTTCAAGGGTTTCAAGGGTTCGCAATTCTCAAGGCTTCTGTAACATTCTCTACGATCCGATGTCTTGCAAATTATGTTCTACAGTCAAAATCCACGGAAGAATGCCAACCATATAGACATTGTCCCCTTGCAGTTTATCCAAAGCATATGCAATTGGTCGCATATAACGCTCATATTCTCTTAGGAATTCAACGTCTGTGAAGGTGAATGATGTTATATCGAATATTTCGATTCTGCATTCAGTGATTCTCTTATACTGTCGTACTGTGAGTTCCATCGTGTTGGTCATCGTGTTATTTGTTTTTGATCAGGATCTATTAGTTTTGTGCCAGAAAACTAAACATCTTAACATGGAAGACTTGTACATTTTTTTTATAACCGAAATGTTCTTCGGCAATTTTATTCGAGTCTTTAGCAGCAATTAAAGTCAGCGTGTGACTACAACATCTACGATGCTTATGCAGATTATGATACTTATCTTCAGCATCTGCTGTATTCAAAATATCCACACTGGAGAAACTTAATGTTTGTTCCTGTTCCGTATATTCAGATGCTTGTTCCGCAGTCTCAAACGCCTGAATATTATAATGAAATTTTTTAAAAACTTTGTAGAAATTGCTGCCATTATCCGTAACGGTATGCGTAATTTTATTAAAACATAAATCGTTTATATACATGCACGATTAATGCCGCAATTCGAGCGTGTGTGTGAGGATATTCTAATCGCGAGTAAACTATAGCTTTCGACTGACGTTAAAATTTGTATCTATCCAATGTACAGTGATGCCGATAAAGCTTCTCCGAAAGCAAGACCATATATCAGCGGTTGTACTGACATATTTTATCCGTTCTAAGTCTTCTTTTATATTTCCTATCGTATCTTTATATTTTGTACACATTTTCATAACCAGACTTTTACGACATATAAACTTTACCTCTGATTTCGATTTGCTGAGTCCGGATATTAATTGTTTAAATTCGGATTCTTCCACTGTCGTAAAAAGTTTGTATCGCTACATATGTAATCGGGTATTACATCTTCCGTTTTTTCTTAATTAATTCGTTTGCTTCTTGCGATGATTCCTTTAGTTACGTCGTTTATATCTTTTTGTATCTATATCAAACTCTCGCGAACATTTTCATGCCAAACATACGCTGATAATAAATCTGTGTGATAAGTACACAGATGTAAGAAGAAATTGGTTGTAGTATTTACAATTCCTTCGAAAAACAACTTTTGCTTTCCCCAAAACGCGAGTACTATCTGAATTTTGCTGTTTAATGAAGAGAAGTATCTAAGATTGTTGGAATTTCGCCATAACTTTCTTCTAAAATTGCATCTATTTCTTCGGTTGACGAAGTCCAATTTTCCCATATGAATATTTAAAACGCGGTTGAAATAATTTTTTAAGCTTAAGAACACAAAAAGATAGAGTAACACTAATTAATACTATCTGGTAACAATGACAAACTGATAATGAGTATCCGGTCTGTTATTTTGATAAACATACACAACAATACCAAAGAAACAAATTCCAAAAGATTAGGAAACTATTTGTATCATATACTAAGGATATTGAGCAGACGTTGATAATTTCTGGGAATAACATTTGGTCGTTACAAATAAGAGAGAAAATAGGATACAATAAATAAAACATTTCAAACGAAAACCTCGCTATTTTGACTATCAAATAAAATACAATTACAAACACTATTAGAAAAACTTGTTCCAACAAATAAAATACTTTATTCTTAAAAATACTCGTATGATTTAGTATAAAAAAGTTATTTACTATTTCCTGTTTGAAGTAATATTTACCCAGCTTCGTTTCAAAGATAAGAAACCATAGACAAATTTAAAAAAATTGTTTATCACATTGTGAAACAATTTATGCATTCGTGTCAACCATGCAATTATAATCTTTTCCGTGTTTCAACGCTGTGACTATGAAAAAGGTACCCCGAGCATTAACGGAATATCTTTTCCATCGCTGTTTCTTCCACATAGACTCTACGATCTGATTCTACAATTTGAAATATTTATGATAATATAACGCTGCTTAATGGGTTTATTTCACTCCTAATTAATTTTACGACGTCGCTATACAACAGTCCGGATTTTCCGTTGGCTTTCTAGCAAACGCTCGTATGAATGGCGCGGACTTGCTTAGATGGGAATCGAGTATTTTCGAGGCGTAATCGGACGTCGTGATTGCGTACGGAACAAACGGTAATACTTCGATGTGCCGGATGCACTTGTCACGGCCCACGTAAGCAGCCGCCTCGAGGCATGCACACACGAACACAGCCGGCATAAGCGGCGGAAATCGTGCCGCTGCTTTGGCTTCCGTTCGCTGATTACGCCTCCAGTTTAAACCTGCGCGTACCCCGTAGACGTGTACGCGCGAGCCTCACTTCGCTCTCCTCGCCACCGACAATTTCAGCTCGTAAAAGCTTGCTCGTAAGAGCGAGGAAGCGCGAGGAAAAAAATACTTGAGGAAACACTTTAGATAGAAATCGACTCTCGTCGACCGCGAGAAACATTGTTTCTTCCTACCCCAGCGAATATTCATCGGAAGAGAAGTTTCTCGTAAAACCTGTGCCAGATATTGCCTCGTCGAGTGTAAAGACGCAACCGACTATCGCTGCTACCCTTTCCAGGATAATCGTCTCGACTTCAGCTTGTATAGTCGTCCGGTAATTGTCATTAATTAGCGGCATCCAACAATTTAAGTCTACTGATAATTCACAGACTTTTGGTGGAAAGGAAGAAGAAGGTGGTAGAGAGAAAAAGAAATGAAGATAATCGTCGAGAGACTCGGAAACTTCTTTAGTTTCCTCTTTGCATCGCTGGTAGAATCTGTTTAAGAAACGCTGATATATCGTGAGATTTCAAGTGCGATCTATTAGGCGCGTTTGCTCGATAAAGTCACGTTTGTGTAACTTTTACACATTGTTTCAGTGCATGGCTATCTTAACCCTATTGAGTCTAATGAGACAACAGATAGCTAAGATAATTTTTAGAAAGGTTGTAAAATCGTTGTAATCGAGATTCATAGGGATATATTAGGTTGTCCGGAAGGTGTCTTTCTTTCGCAAACGTGTTTTTTACACAGTGCACCTTCGTACAAAGGTGAAACCAAGTCTGTGAAATATCGCGGTGTTTATCTCAACGGTACAAAATGGATCGTACGTAATTCGACAAAATAATATAAAACAAAAAAACGTTGCGCGTCTATTATTCCTTCATAAAACGAAAGACACTTTTCGGACAACCTAATACGATCCTACTATAAATGAGAATCTCAAACTACCTTTTCTTCATTTTTCAAATTTCTGTTGCATTATATAATATTACGTATTAACGTAATTACCATTAGGCGGTTAAAAAAAAATTCATGTCGTGAATACACAGTACGAACATAAAAAATTGTAGACCGAAACAGTTTCAAATATTTCAACACGAGAGGTTTGTATTCGGTGATTCATGAAATTTACATTGCAGCCTGAAATTTGTGACAATTGTGACTCGAGGAAAGCGTCGAACGAGTGCTTACAATTCAAAGGAGGAAACGTATAGCGAAACGACATTTCAGGCGACACGTCAGCCGGATTTTCCGCAGCGACCAAAGATATCTCGAGTTGTCTCGCAACGGTCGTCCTTTCCGCGATCGATAAAGATCCACACCACGTATCCCGGATCTAGCTTTTATTCCTGGTGAAACAGCAGACGCGAGAGAGTGTCAGGAACGGCGGAAATAGTGGCGCAAATTCGGTTGCTGCTCCGGCATTTGAGAGCCCGATGGAAACCCACGCTTACCGACTTTGGCGGCAGCTGTACCAGCGCCCACGACCGTAAAAGCCACATTATTACCGGTAGTACCGCTGCTACCCACCTCCGTATACCTGTCGGTAATAACGTTACGAGCGTGTTATCGATCGTTTTGCACGTCGTACCCCGCAAAACGGATACGCCACGACGGCCTCGTAAAAGCTGAAATAGTTCTCCACCTCTACACCTCCACCTCTTCTATCTGTTTCCCCCGACTCGATATATATCATGTTCTTTCTCTTCTACCCTTTCGCCTATTCTATCAATTTCTGTTTCTCTCTCAGAGAAAAGGTGAGAGAGAAAGAGAGTCTATACCCGTTATTCAACACAAGTTTAATAAAAAATGTTCAAATTTAAAAGTATGGACGATGGAGATGATAGAGATATTTTGCTAACGCATAAAAAGAAGATTTCGAATGTGAGGTAATTAACGTTTCTGCAAATGCGAAGAACTTGTGTTTCTCTTTTTACGAGAATTTTCTGGTTCGATAGATATCGGTTGTACATACGTGAGAGTTTGTGTAGAATCAACGTGCAGAATATTCAACTGTAGAAGGGCGTATATACCAGAAACAGTGATATTTAAAAATAAATATTTAGATCAACAAATTTGTACACTAGAAATCTTGGTAACTGTTTATCTCGAAATTAGACTAATAGTAAAACGAAGAGATGTCAAATATCAATCTGGGACTATTATTGAACTTATTGTAATAATTGTTAAAAATGAGAATGTGAGTTCGCGCTCGCCATCCATATGCAGATGCGCTAGTTACAATAAATAATAACTACAAGATAGTTCTAAATACAATCGATAGATTTAATCAATAGATTTAAGATGTTCTTTTGTTTTTATTCCTAGTCCATGTAAAAAAGTGCAATAAAGATTTTTCGGCTTAGAACGATGTGATAGATTTATCCAAAGAATAAAATAATAGCTAATATGATCCTACCTCTGAATACAGAGATAACAACAATAATAATTATTCGTAGATAGCGAAAGCAAGTTATTACTCCACAGTCGCCATAGCTAAAATCCAGAAGCAACGATCAAAGTATTCCCTCGATAATCAACCCGTAACGCATCCATCGAACTAGAGAGTAACTTATCGAGGTTGATTTTTCCTCGAGCCAGCCTTCCACACAGTGTTATCTCGACCAAACCACTCCCCTAAATCACAGCATGTGCGACAAGAGTTTTCTCGCGAGTAGAACGAAGCGTGAAGAGTTGGCGAAGCAGCGAGCACGATAAAACTCGATACGTCGTTTATGACGGGAAAACAACCCCTGTGACTTTTCTCGAATCGATAAGGCGCGCTTATCAAGTTAACGTAATATTTGCCAGTGCCTGGCGTCGCGCTGGTTGTCACGAAGCCGTCAAACGCGACGTTGCGTATCTTATTTGTCGTGTATTTCATTGTTCGTTTCGAACGCGCGAGTACACGAGGCAGATCGCTCGTACCAACATGTTTTTAACCGATATCAGACACGTGCAAACGCATCAGGATACCTGCATCCGGTTAGCGGGCCACCTTTTAAAGGACGAACGTACGAAGGAATAAGCGCGCGAGTGTGAACGTGTTAGCGGCGCTCGAGGTTCGCAAGAATTGACGTAGCCACGCGCGCTGCTGATCGGCAGAATCGTTGATCCCATTTGTCCGCGCAAAGCCACCCGCGGTCAATCCAATTAATTTATTGGCTTTCGCCGCGGAGCACCCATACTCTCTCGTCCACGCTTGCTCGACGCTATACTTAACGGCACGAGCTTCCGCCGACGTGCATCGTGATAATGCGCGCACCGCACCGAGAAAAGCCCAATCCCCGACGATTACGAACACCTCTCTCTTCCAGTGAGTAAATATCCCTGGTGGATTTAATCGATTGAAATTGGTTTCCTTCGATTTCGACGATGATTTAGCGCAGGCCGTGTAAAATACGTACATTTTCGCATTAATGGAAATATATGAAATACGCTTTAAAAGTAAAACTCTGGAATGGGACTTTGGTTTGTGATCTTAGTCGAGGCGAATGTACACCAATGCACGGCTAAGTAATGATTGAATTTCATCGATTCTTGCGATCATTTAGCACTTTGACTGTCTATTCAGATATGTATAATTTTGTGTGCTAGACTAGATTGGCTGCATAGTGGTGACACACATGTGTGAATATGAGTGTGTGAAAGTATGTGTGTGCGCGGAGTCTCGAAAAACAGATGAATGTAACTGTTTCGTTGGCAGTGTAATATGGAAGATGGTAAGACAAAGAAAGTGCTGAGACGCGTGCAAATGTATATCGACGAAGATCCTGGAAATCGCTTATTAAATAAATGTAAAACTATTTTAATATGAATTCTAAGTGTAACCTTAATGTTCCTTTACTTTTATTTCGGCAATTAAGATCCACGATTCCCAACACTGCCACACCGAAATCACATGTTTCGCTTACGACGCCACAGTGTTTTAACACAGTACACTGTTAGATGCAAGATTCTCATTTTTTTTATTGATGTTCCAATAAAAATGTTTAATTGTTCAATAGGGCACTTTTTATTTCAAAGTATCTTCTATTTATCGGTTATATTCAAAATGCCCTAACTGTCAATTTTCATACAATTTTTACAATTGTAAGAAGTTCAAGCGCACCGGTTACCAATGACCAACCGTGGCGTCACAGGAGAAACCGTGGCTGGTCATATATGACCAATGTAGCGATTGATCCGGAATTTTCCTGATAACTGATATCATATTGAATGATACGCAGTAAAAATGTTAAAAGCGTGTGGCAAGTTGTACAAAACGAGGAAACTTTTTAATTGAGGCTCGATAAATAGATTGCAGGACCCTTTTACACTTTGACAAGTACCAGACATTTCGACTGGCATTGGTATAAGTATCCTTGATACAAAATTATTTTGAGTTTGAATACATAAAAAATAAAAAAATTCATTATATTATTCTTTCAGTTATCGTTACGAAAGTCATTACATCATTGCGGAAAAAAATATAACACGAAGTAGGAATTTTAAAATAAAATTGTAAAATCAGCCAATTTGACTTGTGTGATAGTTCTAGTGTTAATAATAATGATTAAAAATTGATTAATAGGTACAAATATATAAAATATACTTCAGATTTGTTCGTTTATCTTTGAAGCTTCATTCTGATAATTATATAGAATTAGTAGGCGTTAATAGAAGTAATAATTGATATTAATTGGCGTAAATGAAAGGGCAATAACCGAAGGTGGATGAAAATTGGTCATAAAGAGACAGTCAATTAAATGACTTTATTGCGCGTTTGTACGATGTTGGGTTGTTAAAAAACAATGCAAAGGTATAGACATGTACATGTTTCTAATTTTGTAACAAGTCTCAAATTTGATAGTAGACGAACATTCTTCTTCGTAAATGGCAACTATCAAAATATGACAAGAATATTATTCTTTTAATCGAATTGCGCTAGATGTTGAAATTGTAATTGTACTGAACAATGGTACATGTTTGGATTTTGTGGAGGATATGGTGTAAAAAAAATTGTGGAGTATAAAAAGGTAGGGAGAATGCTGGGAAAAAGTTTAATAAAAGAAACGTGGAGTTTTTCCAGGTATTTTAATATAAATTCATAGCTACTTCGAATGTATATGAATATTTCCAGCTGAATTTCTAAAAATGTATTTTTCCCACATGATTATGCATACTTCGTTACTAATAACGTTTGTATGAGAATTTTAAAGATGACTGAGTTTACGTCATTCGATTATTCTACTAACGAAAAGTGAAATTTCCACGAGAATAAAAAGGCAAATAAGTGCAAAAATATCAGAAGCCTGAAACAATCTCAATTTCATTATCTACGATTTCTCTTTGCGACGAAACAAACTTGCGTTTGTGTATTTTGCAGATACTCAAACACAGCTTTCATACTTCAAATTTTTACATCGAAATGGCTACCGTAGTACACCGCGTATCGCACAAGTCTAATTAAGATTTCATGTCTGATGCTGTTAAACGTTACATATATTACTCCCGACAAGTAAAAGTGAACTGCCTCCCATCCAGCTTTTGCAATCTGCGTGTACAGAAATTACAGTTTTACATTTGCGCGTACGTGTACACGTTTCACGAGCATAGAAACAATATTTTAATAAAACTTTCTACCTATCCGAAATATACGTTATATTCTGACGAAACGCTCGTTCACTTTCAGCCAACGTTAATACCAGTTCCACGAAATGTGTTTCATCTACCTGGACCATAAGTGGCTCTTTTTCTCCCCTGTCGTTTCTAGAATTTCACGTTCTTTATTATTTCGCCTGGTACATGGCGAGCTCGCGTCGCTACATTATAATTGCCATTTTAGGCGCAAAAACCGGGCCGCCGTGTTTCCATTTACAGGTATCCACCACCGTGTGTTTTAAATATACCGTGTACTTTGTACGGAAATATTAGGTTGTCCGTAAAGTTTCTTTCGTTTCATAAGGTGATAATAGATGAACAATAATTTCTGTTTTATATTATTTTATTGAATTAGATATGATACATTTCTTCTATCTCTATTATTATATCCGTGTATAATTCAATAAACTAATATAAAACAAAAGACATTGTGCATCTATTATTTCCTTATAAAACGAAAAAAACTTTTCGGACAACCTAATATTTTTTGCTTGAACCAAAAACGCGCAGAACGCTGGATCCTTACTGGCGATTAGATTGATTGGAAGGTCGAGTGAAAGTTTCCACGTTATCTGATCTACGATAGCCTTTAACGTTAAATTCATGCACTGTTATCTGGATAAAAATGTAATAAAACATTTTCTCCATTATCTCTACGATATATAATAAAAATACTGCCAACACGCGAAATGCAGCTTTAAGCAGATTTCGTGTTACGATGAAATTATATGTTTCGTTGGAGAACTCGCGTTACAATATATATATAGAAACCGTATAAATATTTATTTTAAAAATACATCTATTTCGTACTACGTACGATATTGTTAGATTGTTTGAAAAATTACTAGCGAAAATTCAGGAAGGTTTAGTTACGATTACACTTTTTATCGTTTATAATCTGACCGAGTCTAACTCTGGAAAAAATTTTCTTTTCCGACAATGGATTCCTTTAAACGATTCCTAAAAAGTCTTTCGAATAAGTATATTCCACAATAATAGCCAAAAAGCCACAATAAATAGATAATTACGAGTATTAACACTTTGATTGCCACGCCGAAATCACATGTTTCGCTCAGGACGCCACGGGAGTATTTTTATTATTCAAAGCATATAATGGCAAAATAATAATAAATCGAGGATGTAAGACAACATTCCTTCCCAATGGATCGTTTATCTTATTGGTGGTCACGAGTGACCACCGTGGCGCCTTGGTAACAATTGATAGCGACATATAACAAGGCTTCGTTTCTTTCAACAAACCATTCGCATTCGTTGTTTCGTCGTAAGCAAAACGTGCAGAATATATTGTTGAAACGTGTAAAAGATATTAGTAAACAGTATTTTCTCATTTTATATATACTAGTAAGGTATGTGCACACTTCTAACTTCAGTTATATATATGATTATAAAGCAGCATTTACGATTATTTTTTAAACTGTGTTTATAATAATATTCGTAGATTACCTCTCAAAGATATGGATGCAACCACAGTGCACTCTTAGATGCAAGATTTGTTCTCATTTCTTTTTATTGATGTTTTAATAAAAATGTTTAATTGTTCAATGGGGCACTTTTTGTTTCAAAGTATCTTCTATTTATCGGTTATATTCAAAATGCTCTAACTGTCAATTTTCATTCAATTTTTACAATTGTAAGAAGTTTAAGCGCTCCGGTCATCAGTGACCACCGTGGAGTCATAGGAGAAACCGTGGCCGTTCATATAAGATCAACGTGGCCATCAAAGTGTTAAAGACGAATGTTCCCGCTAGAATTCAAAATTTCTTCGATACACAAACTTCAACATCACCTGTTTTTCCATATTTTTCCTTAATTCCTTTTTAGTACTATCCAACTAAGAACCATGTTCGTTCCAACATTTCATTACTTTCCAATGATAGAAATTCATAATAAAAATATCTACTGCGAACTTTTCGACCGACCGAATATACCAGAAAAAATTATTTTTATTCGCCTAATGAAGGTTTCGCAAGCGCGCCACGAACCAAAGATAAATCACGTAGCACGGAACATGTTAATCTTGCCCAATGAAAATTTCCTTCTAAAAACAAACGCTTGATTTTCCCCGAGCTTTGCTCTCGATCACGAGGAAGGTGGAGCGGGGGAGGAGGACGGGCGATGATACCGTTGAAAAGCCCAGGATCCGATCGCTCTAGCAAGCGAGAGATTAAATTCAGATTTTTCGATTTTAATGTTATTAGTTTAACCCGGGATTCAATATCGTCCGACGCGCTGGCGATTGGCGCGATCAAATAAAGGCGTAATAAATACGTGTCGTCCCTGTAAAATCAAGTTAAAACGCGACGTAAAAATTTTCCCCGGGTACATACATTGTTTGCCACGGGAGCCGTGCGCGCACACGCGCCCCGCAGTCGTATCAATAATAAAGCGAGCACGTTCCCGTGTACTCAACGAAATGCCGTGCAACGCTCGTCTCTGATTTTTCACAGGAAAAATTGCACGGATGTGCGCCACGGGGAAAATCCATTTTTCGCCGTGGTTTAAAATATTCATCGTTTTACATCGAATAAAACCAGAACACGGGGGCCAGGGACGTAGAGAAAAAGGGATTTTTTGCACATGCATACACAGACAGACAGACATACACACACGCGCGAACATACCATCATAGCTGGCACACACCGTGGGGAGAGCTGTAGCGGAAAATGCGGTTAGCTTCCGTCGAAAAGCGAAACGCGAATTATGTCGTTTCGACGAATAATGATGAGAGAGCACAGCCGGCACCCGTCAATCAGTGTCCTTTACGTCCTGCGGCCGATTTAATTATCCGATAGTCCAGCCATCCCCGAGCCAAACGCCAAAAACCCTTCTCGCGTCATATCCTGTCCCCCTTTTATCCCTCACTTTCCACTGCATCTCCTCCCTTTTTCTTTTTTTTCTTCTCCCCCCTGATCGAGAGCAATCACAATAACACGATCGGTGTTGGAACTGGGAGCACTTCGAAAACTGCCCCGTGAAATCAGCGATCTCCGACAAAAAGAATTAATACCGAAACGCGATCTGGTCGAAACAGGCCGATTGGAGAGGGTCGCGCGTATTTTGGCATTTAGCTCGTGACATCAATGCCGGGATAATAGATTCATGCGCGCTGTATAACGCGAAATATATGGTTTTGTTGAACGTCTGTAAGGTAAAAAGAGGATTCCAATGACAAAGAAACGGCGAGCTTGATAGCTCGATAAAAAAGAATTAATATCGAGAGTTACATATTGGGAAACGAGATATCCACGATTTGGCAAAAAGTCGCTCGCTACTTTTCCCGATTTCATTATCTCCGACTGGCTGTCCTCTTTTCTGTCCACATCACGTTATATAGAAGATCCGATGCTTTACCAGTCGTAAAAAGGAGCTGGCTGGCTGACTGGCTTGCTGGCCCGGCGTCGAAGAAAGAGCGAACAAAACGGCAGTCGAGTCGATACGACGCGCAACGCGATTTTCTTCGCGTCCATGGGAGTAGAGAAATCTATCGGCCCGTATAAAACGTCTCGTTTATTCTTTCGTCTCGATGCTCCGTTTATTCTCAAAGCAGCTCGTCGTCTGCTACGATTTCCGGCTGAGTACGTGGAAGATCGGCAAGACGTTTAATGGGACGAATTCCAATAAGATAGAAGAGCACGAACCTGACTTCTCTGTCGTCCGATGTTTGTTAGCGACTGTAATAACTCGACGGTGCACACAGTGCATTATCTATGGATCACGGGCAGATAGACATATAGATATATAGGATAGACAGGCTGAGAGAAAAGGAGAAGGAGAGAGAGCGAAAGGTAGAGTAAGAGAGGTTAGGTGAGCGTGTCGTGGTGAGCATTAGGGCGGATAGTGGCAACAGAACCAATCAGTTGCGTTTGCAGCCACTCAAGTACGCTTAAGTGGCGCATATCAGCGCGCCTAATTACGTTAGTTCCATCGATCCTGGCGTCCACTAAAGACCCGATTATCAGCATGCATTATCGGCCGAGTTAAGGGCCCTCTATACCGTGTCCCCGGCTGTGCCTCTTCCGTGAAAGCGAAACACGCGCGTCAAACCGCTAAAGATACATTAATCATTTCACGAATCGATTCCGGATAAGCCGCCTCGCTCTCCTTCTCTATTTCCCTCTCTTTCCCTCTTCGATGACTGGCCAAGCGAGCTTTATACATATTAACGCGTTGAACGCGACGACCAGTGAAAGCATCGTCGCCCGGTCGCCAATTTAATTACCATAATTGCCGAGTAATAATTAAACAAAAAGTCGAAGGTAGCTGGAATTACGGTAGCATAGATAAAAGTACGATTCGTTCCATCTTCCGTTCGATGTAATTGATTTACGATCGATACGGCTATCTCCGACCGCTTTTCGAGATGTAATTTCAGGCAAAAGCCCTGCTCACCAATTTGATTTGAGTTTTAACTTTTTAACACGCCAGATGTTTTACGATGAAATGTAAATGGAGACACGATCGGCAGGATGATGGTGAGCAGGTGAAGGTGACTGAAAAAAGTATACATACGCCGTACTTCTTCCAGCAAGCAGGTTTCAAACCATTAATTCACTAGGGAAATGCGCCCGGAGGATTCTTAGCTTCTTAAAAGGTCTATTTAACGTTTAAAAGAAATTTCCATTAAGCTTCAGTATCTTACTACGAGAGGATGTTTCACTGCGTGTAATCTCGTCGTTGAGAATATTCATGCGATTTTACGATTACACTGAACCATGTACTACGTAATCTTTTTAATAAAAATGGGAAACCTGCAATCGAGAGTCGATGAGTAAAAATATGGAGAATTTAGAAATAGGCGTGACATCGCTAATTATTCAACTACGTGTGAAACACAATTACAGGAAACGTGAAAGCAAAACACGAATTACCGCAAGGACTCCTCCCCGTGATTCGTAATTTCGCGCTAATCAAAGAGCACCAGGTACCAAACACACCGAGGAACATCTTGTAGGAGATTCAGCGTGTGGAAAGTTTAGGAGAAAATCGCAGCTAAACCGGAGAAGATAGCGCAGAAGGTCAGAGGGGTAAATGGAGAATGACAGAGAAGAGCTTCGAGGGCTGGCGGTTTTCCTCGCACCGCAAAACCACCAACACGTGGCGCGGATTCCGAAACCGCCCGACGACCAGAGCCGACCGCATTCGCCCTATAACTGGACCGACTTACACTCCCATAGTTCGAAAGCTCACCGCTGGTCAAGGTCTTCGAGATTCGTACGCGAATTTCCACAATGAAACTCGTACAGCAAGTTCTCCGCGTAACTATCCTATTATTAGCTATTTTATGCATTCCGTCTTCTAATAGTTTTCAAGATTTACCTATCACTAATTCATCTACCTATCTGTTAATCATCCTCCAAAAATTGATCACTTAATTTTACAATAAAGATATATATATATATATATTAGGTTGTCCGGGAAGTTTCTTTCGTTTCATACGATGATAAATCCAATTCCAAACAAAGAGTCAGTCAGATATTTGGGCATGAATCTGGACAGAAGAATGACATGAAAATGACATATCGTAGATAAATCCAAACAACTTAAATCAAAATTTAAAAAATTCTACTGGCTCATTGGCAGACGTTGTAACTTACGCACGCAGAGTAAAATAATGCTATATAAGGCCAAATTAAAACCTGTTTGGACCCATGGAATCCAAGTATGGGGAACAGCAAGTAATTCCAACATAGAAATTCTTCAACGATTCCAATCGAAAACTTTAAGATTCTTAATAGATGCACCTTGGTACGTCACCAACGAAACAATACATCGCAACCTCAAGATACCCACAGTCAAAGAAGAAATATCCAAATTCAGTAATAGATATAACATAGGAGTTAACAACCACCAAAACTCACTAGTTACTCAATTACTTGACACAAGGGATCAGATCTGCAGGCTAAAAAGACATTACCCTTTAGATTTAAGCATTAGATTCAGCTAGAATCAAACACACGATAAACACTTATTAAACACGACATAGTAACACGCCAGAATAATTTACTTATAATTCTCAATGAGAATTGATTGTAAAATTCTTCCAAATAAAAAACAAAAAATAAGGTGATAATAGATGAGCAACAATTTCTGTTTTATATTATTTTATTGAATTAGATATGATACATTTCTTTTATCTCTATTATTATATTCGTGTATAATTCAATAAACTAATATAAAACAAAAAACATTGTGCGTCTATTATTTCCTTATAAAACGAAATAAACTTTTCGGACAACCTAATATTTAACGAAAATCCTACTGTATCGTATATTTTCATACAGATTCTACCTTGTTGAGAGAAGCTATATGCAAGAAGTAATTAAACGTCACTCGACTTGATAATCTCAATCGATTATTCAAACTGTCGCTGGACCAGTTCGACCAAATGTAAAAGGTAGAAGTATCTCACTTCGGATATTCATTTATCAAAACAAAACGGACACGGTGAAATCGGTTGTTGCTCTTTTCTCCTTTTACACGCGATCATAACGGAACGATCGTGTAGCGATCCACAATCATGCTTACATGGTTTTCTCGTCCGTTGGAAATAAAAATACACAAGGATCGTATCGAAAGCGTTAACAGTCCGTTGTAATGAAGCAATATTAACCGTGAGATATAAGATGATAAATAAATTACATACAAAGTATCCTCGGAGACGCGTACAAAGTAATAATTTTGTAAATAAGAAAGTGGTCGGGTAATTTCTCTGGCGGGATCTGAATTTAATCGAGTCTGCCGGGATCGAGTCGCTTAATCGACAATTCCACCGCTCGAATCATCGTGCAACCTTTCCCGTTCCACGATCGCATCGTATTAATTTCTTTCGTTGCGATTCTCGGTGAACCAGCATCTCGAATCATCGAACACGGTACACCACGAACTTCATAGTCGAGCAGCAAGAAATCGAAATTCGATCGCAACGCGTGAAATGTCGCCCTCGTGGAAGAAACAGCGGCAACCTGCAGTCAGACGTCGACAGTCGACTGAGAGTTTATAATTCCACGATTCGCAGTTTCTGCGCCGTTTCACCGCGAAAGTTGTTTCGATCAAAGAGACGGTAGGACGTCTGCTTCGACGCTCGAATACAAACGGATTACCAGTCTCTGGCTCGGCAAAGCCGCGAACACCGGCGAGCACGGAAATTATGCAACGCGATAACAGTTCTCCTAATATCGTCAGACAATGCGCTTCAAGATTTGCATGAACTACGAAGAGAGGAACACGGGATCCGAGGGTTAGACGAGCAACCAACAACGAACAGAGAAGCAGAAGTAGATGGATAGAGAGAAAGGAGGAGAGAAATGTACAAGGTGTCTCAAGATGTAACAGCAAAACTTTGTTAGTATATTCTACGGGTATGATCGAGCGAAGGATGTTACATAAACATAGATCGTTTAAAACTCTATTAAAAAGCTATAATAAAAGAAGAAAATACGAAGAGGACAGACTTGCAGTTGCTACAAGACAAACATAAATTTAGAATCGACTTAATAATCAGTTGTTAATATTTACTTTCTTTCAAAATGTTCATCATTTCTATCGATACGAAAGTGACATCGATAAGAAGATTGAATTTATCGTCTCACCAAGCTCGTTTTAATTCACCACGCGTATTAGTAATGTTTTGATACATCTTTTTTCGTTCAGTTATCCATTTATCCGGATGTACAAATTCAATGTACTGCGAATAAGATTGAATGTTATAGAATCGTTCTTTCTTTATTTCCTATTTTTATTGCAACTTTCTAATGAATCTTTAAATTATCTGTGTTTACATAACATTTTTTATGACCATAGAACATAGAAACCAAGTTTGCCTTTTAAATCCTAGAGCACCCTATGGAGACAGAGAGAGAGAGAGAGAGAGAGAGAGAGAGAGAGAGTCGATTTAAGAAGGAGCGCGAAGAGGAACAGAGCAAAAGCGAGGCAGAAGAGGCGACCCAGAAGCAGAGAGACAAGGAAACAATGCACGCCTCGTCGACGCTGGTGTATCTTATTGATCATTATGATTATTCCCCGAAGCAGACTGTGAATTCACCCCGAGACTACGGGTGCGCGACCGACATTTGCATAAGCAATGCATTTTGATTCGTAGACCCACATTGTGAGCGGAACACGGAATGACATAAATAATGCATGGCGCAATGATCGCACGACCGCCTCTCATGTGTCTCTCTATCGCGGAACGGGAACGATTCTCGCGCTCATAATTCTTTGGTATGCGGGAGCATAGTTTTACCGGTGTTACCTGACTGTACGCGATTCGTTCTACTCTCGTTCCCGATAATGAAGGATTTTATTCACGTATCGATTCTACCGTCGACGATATATATCCCACGTAAACGCGCGTTTCTGCTTTTATTATCACGTTTACGGGCAGCTCGTTGTTGTTTCGTTCCGGAAATATTTCGCGTGGATAAATTGTTTCAACACGATGTTGGTAATTTTTTAACGGTATAATGGAGCATCGATGGCCGGAACTCGAAGCTGCCAGCACGCTCGGGGCCATCGACAAACCCGAGGGCGATGAAATTAATTAAATCCCTGGAATCGAGTAAACTGTAATTCTTGCGAAATTTTCTATATCGTTAACGTTATAACGACGATGTAAAGCATCGAACTCACGCGACACACCACCTTTGTCATTTAATAAGTGGTTACACGTTACGACGTATCCAGTTAAAACGAACGAAACTTTACTATATCATTGCGAACGAATTATACGGTTTTGATAAGGTACGCGTGAATGTCTCTTCGATAGCAGAATGTTTGATTGTCTTCTTATGGTGATTTTATCAGAGCGTGTTATTCGAATTCGTGACGGTATGACGATAATCGAGTTCCATTAACTCAGACACCTCTTCGAAACTCTGTTTTGCAACGTGTAATGGGGCATTAAGAGAGCGAAACTGGGCTTCTAGATTATTGCTCTGAGAGATGTACGGCGTGATGCAAGAGTATATTCAAGTTATGTACTCGTAAAACGCTGCGCAGATATAATCGTTAATTCGTATGATTTTGTAGCCTGTTCAAAATCAATGAGCATTCAAGGCCATCGAGGAGTAGATCCACCACTAAGGCTTCGGAAGTTCTATCGCTTTATTATTCACTTGTTCGATACTACGTTTGTATTGTTAATTAACTGTATTCGAGCCATACATAATTTCATCAAGACCAGCCTTTTAGTTCTAAGCAATTTTTTAGAGAACGTAGTCGATCAATTTGTCTTCTGAATGATTCACTTATCTAATTTATTTAATCTTACATTTATGTAATTAAACAAAGGAAAAGCGAGTTTGCAACCTACACTTTTCTACCACGTAACAAACTCAACTATAATTTATAAAAATTCATTTACATATTATCCTTCCCGCAATCTAATAAAGAAAGGAATAAAAAATAATTTCAATCCGTACCCTTATATATAAAAAAAAAAAGATAAATAGAATCTACAAAAAATTCACCTATTATTCTCTCAGTCTTTTCGTTTGACGTTTTCCATCATCGACGAATCAAGCGATACACGCATTGTCCCGACACCCGTATTTCCTTGCACGCGCTGCGCGAAAAGGCAACTTTATCGTCGCTTTCATTGCCTTGGCAATAGCGCAGTATCGGCGGGAGAGAAACGTGCGCGCCCCAAAATCAAAGAGAAACGGCAGCACGTTTGCCTCGACATATCCATACGGTAAATTTCTTTTATTCTCCGGTGGCGGGCTAGCGCAGCCCGTTCGAAGCGATGTGAATCGAGCTGAAAACACCTGACACACTCGGAGAGACGTGCACACATGCACTCGCCGCACACCAGACAGCCCTCTACCACCATCCTCTTCCCATCTTTCTCCCTTTGAATCGGTGTCTCGCTTTGGCTCGCTCGTTCCAGCGAGCACTCGTGCAGATCCGTCGATAAGAGGCGGCCGCGGCAGTTTAACCCGCCGAGCAATTAAGGCGATACGATCGGTGCTCTCGTGAAATAACGTCACACTGCAGAGAGCTGGATACGTGGATAAGTGCTCTGTGTGCTCGTCCGTCCTCTTCTCTCTCTCTACCGCTTCATACCTCCTCGTTTTCGCTCGCGCCTCGTGCCAACCATCGTGTCACGTCTCTCTCCGTTCCTCTTTGCCAGCCGTTTCACCGTCCACGTACGCTTTCTCTACCCGCCCTTTATCTATTATGCTGCGAGTTGCGCGTGTGTATACACAGCACGCGTGCATGCGTCTGTGTTTGCACGTACGCTTTGCATCGCGTTCTCACGTGCGCGCACTACGACAACCTCAAACACCACGACGACGACGACGACGACGACAACGGCAACGGCAACGGCAACGACAACGACGACGACAACAACAACGACGACAACGAAGCTGCTAGGCGGCGACGACTGCGACGACTACGACCAGCTGTGTGTTCTCTGTGTTGCTTGTCGGAACTCTGTCAGTCCGCGCATACCATCGTGTGGGCCGACTTAACTTAATAACACGGCACCCGTGACGCTTATGCACTCGGTGTTGCCCAAGTAAATGCACCGTGGAAACTGCTTGTAAACCCGACACCGACAGCCTTTTTCCTTCCCCCTCCCCGTCGTTCTGGCTAATTAAAGTTAAACACAAATTACTAACGTTTCCGTGGCACGGCCCCGTTGCGTGCGCGTGAACCAGGCTTGATTGCCTCGGAAACTGCTAAGTATCGCGGGCCTTGTAAATATCCTTTCAATGACTGAATGGTTTCGTGACCGGTAAAGGAACGGTTGGGGACGCACGGTGTTTTCGAACGAATCGTGCAATCGCTTTCTCTTTAACTTTTGATCGCTTTTTGGATGACTGCCGTCGATATCGATCGTTTTTGCAAGTTTTTTTCAACGTGCAGAAAGAGTACGAAGCTTCCTGAGTTGAACCCAATCGATTTGCCATATGAGTACTCTCAGAAGCCAAATCGATCAGCTCCACTTTTTCGTAATTACTTAATTTTATTACGTAAGTACACGATCGATCGTCGATTGTCGAAAAACAAATGATTTACTTCCACGATAAGTTTACTTTATTGCACGAAGATGACAAAAACAGGAGAAAATTTTAAGGCACATTGGAAGAACGCTATTTATAACATTTCCTTGTAGGTCTCTTCGATTTATGGAGTTGATCAATGTGGTTTTTGAACGGCTCATATAGTAGCCTTGATGGGAAGGATGTAGCGAGGTTATAAATTAATCGGGCTCGAAAGAACACGAGTTTTGATCGGCGAAACAGAAATTCGAGAAGATTTAAGGGGAGATAAAGCTCTTGAACCTTGTCAGCAGCGTAATATGTTAATTTAAAACTACACATGTAGTTCTCTTTTCCCAGCTACAGATGTTAATTTTCAGTATATGTATAAGTATTTCCTTTTACTATGTAACATATAATTATCATAGAATAAAAAGTGATACAGGTTCAACATATTCGCCCTTTAGACCCTTTCCAATCTGACAAAGGTGTCCACAAGTATCCAGGAAGCATACGATCCCATCTGCAGTTAGATCAATTAATAAGTTCATTTAACGATTTAATCCACCAGCTTACAACATTCTTCCTCCCAAAAGTACATCATAATGTTTCTATTTAGGAACTTCGTAATTGACTACGCACGGAACATAAAGCGAACAAGGTTGATGAAGGTAACGTTGTCTGGTAACGAAAAGAAGAAACGAACAAAAAAAAAAAAAAGGAGAGAAGTTATACGTCGACGTCGTGATCGTCGAGTGAAAGATAACAGCGAGCAAGCGGAGGAAAGGAAGGGTTTAAAAAAACACGTGGAAGCGGAACGAAGATTAAATGAACAGAAGCCGGAGAGAAGCGGAACAAAGGACCAAAAGCAACGGTTCGTCTACTCCGAGTGGACCAGGTAATTACTGGTCGAATCTCCTCTGTCTTTCCCCACCTCTGACGCCTATCTTTTCCAGCCCCTCGTTTCCGTCTACGCCAACCACCCTTCCGCTTCCAACCCGTAGAGAGTTGCCGCGAAAAAGCAGCACGAGATAAAAGCGCCACGAGAAAACTCCGAGCCGAGCTACGCCAATGGGGCGCGGTACTTTAGCGACACAAAGGAAGCTCAAATATCGGCCAACTGTCGTAGCCCGGTGCCACCCAACCCCTGGAACGACCTCTCTCTTTCACTGTCCGTTTCATACCTTTTCTTGCTTGAAACGAAAGCAGGGGAGAAAAAGAGAGAGACAGAACGTTTCAACAAAAGCATGACGGTACAAAAGCTCTACGATAATAGGAAGCACGGCAAGAACCACCCTGGTAGTTCGGCCACCTAATCTGTTACAGTCATAAACCCCATTTTTGCCCCTCCATCGTCGTCCTTATACGAGCAACCAAAACCAACCTCTGTATTACAGTACATATAACCACCTATACAACCACGTAGAACCACACACGTACGCTATTAGTGGTACGCGAAGTCAAATTTTTCTCGGGATTACGTCTAGCGACCAGTGCGTCAATCATCCCTCTTTAACAAACAGATTATTCCGTGCTTCTCTTAAATTCGAAATCAAGTACATTTTGGAAAATATTTGTAACTCTTGGTAAGGATTGTTATAGCGAGGGCTGAGATTTAAACTTCTGAATGTCAAGTGTTGGAAGTATAAAACTATAAGAGTAATTTATAATTTTAGAATTGAATCGTATTCAGCGAATGCGTAGATTGAATTTCGCGTTAACTGGCAGACTAACTAAACTTCATAATTCTCAAAATTCTGAATCTTGTACGTGAGTCGCGCATAAATTACACGAAAGGCTGAATTATGAACTTAAAAATATCGTAAAACAAGCAAATCGCCCAACTCATTATTCAAATACTATCAATTATCGAAAGCCAACCTATCATACCAAATATCTCATAATTCCAACCAGGCGAAACCTATATAGAACCACTCATCTTCCTGGTTCATGATTCTTCCTCTTCTTCTCATAGACCAAACAGGCATCGACATCGCTTGTTTCATCCTGGCAACCTTTAAGAGCCGACACAATGTTCGAGGCAACTTTGCATAAGGGTTGACTGCGTCAGGGGTGAATATGTTACAATTACTGGCAAACCGAACGAGCCAGAGGGACTTTGAAAAGGCTGGGCTCGCTTCAATCCTCGACACTTACGAACAATGTCACCCTTACCGATTCCCCTGGCCCGATAGCGTCCCCATACTATCGCCTTTTTTTTCTCTCTAGAGGGTGCAGGGTGCACGGTCACGTCGAAATGAAATTTCTCGAGCAGGATGGCCACACGGCTCTCACCACCACTTTCTTGCTTGGTTCACGATAATCTCGTTATCCGATATTATAGGGTGGATCCGTGGCCACTCTCCCTCCTTCTCTTTCCGTTCACCCCTACAGGGGTGAGCGCACGAGCAATGAAATTCGAGAAGAATCGTTCCGTGGCGTCTAAATTGCGATTCTAATCGGAGAATGGCACGCGTATGTGCTCAACGATCTGTTTCGACGTGGCCGTAAATGCGGGATTTATGTGAATCACCGGCGGCCACGATTTGTCGAGAGCCAACGAGAGATTACAAAACAACTCTCTTCGCGGAGTCGTTCGACCGTTCAGCGTGGCTGAGTCGTGAATTTAACACCGTTCCCTTGGTTTCCGGCTTCGCATATATATATACTTACCTATATGTGTAATATACGCGTGCCCCTAGCAAATGTTTCTGCTACATTTCGCAAGCGTTTTGACGCTTCGTTGAAGGACCATGGATCAGACAATTGCTCGATATTTTGACGCGTCAATTATAATTTTTAAAGCTTCTTTTAAACCAGTCGTAACGCTGGTTTGGATTGAATTTGTTAAAAATACACGCTGGAATTATGCATACACGTAGGTGAAATTACAATACAAATTGGAGCGAATCAAGATCAAATGTGGAATCTATCAATAGATGACTAACAATTATGATAAATAACTCGTACAATGATCATAGGGAATTTAAAATACATCAAAGAAGAACAATTCAGAAAAAAAGTTGCAGAATTAATTAGAATATTCGTTGCTAGAAAATAAGCCAGACGTATCCGAAAGAAGGGAAGAAAAACAAAACGAAACGAAATTATATAAGTTTTCCATTCTCGTGGATGATACGAGGTGAACCGCCTCTAATTGTTTTTCTATGTCCAGACCAGTCGTTAACCTGTTTCTCGGGGCTATGATTGGTACGGGTTGAACGGAACCAGATAAATGTGTAAGCGTGACAAGGAAGATAGGGAGAAAAGTCTTTCGTGTCTCCTGGATGTCGAGCCATTATCGGAGCTATCTCCCGACAACGGTCGACCGAGGGTTTTTAAGAGCGTGGCTGCCTTTATCTGCGAACAAGCTGCAGCTAATGTAGCTACGCGACGAGGTCTCGGCGACCTAACTATGTACTTCCTCCCTTTTTTCCCTCTCCTCTTTCCCCTTTGCTGTTCTTCTTTTTTATTATTATCTCCGAGTTGACTTCGTAGTCGTTTCGAGACAGCATGAAGTGTTCAAGAAAGGAGTGGAAAGAAAAGGAAAAAAAGAAACGAGATACATCTTGTTACCGTGGCGTGAACAACCAGGGTCCGAGAGTTTAGATTCAATGGAAAGAAGAAAAAATGGCATAAAACTCTAAGATAAATAAAAATAAATTTCTTTAAACTTTCCAATTCATGAATTTGATTCTGAACCGAGTGGTTCAAATAAAGAATTTTAACTATCCTTCAAATTTCCTCAGTAAACTACGTGTTCCAAAACTCAATTTTATACAATCTGGTTCATCTTGAACCAAAACAAAGTGAACAACATTATTGTTTTCTCAAATATCAACTAATTTGCACCAACATATTAAACTTTAAATTTCTCAAGATTAGAAATATTAAATCGCGTCGTTGCCCCAAAACGTCAACATATCTACGTCACCTCTTAATCAACCTTTTAACTAATTAAGTTAAGATTATAGATAGAGTCAAAATGAAAAGGAAAAAGAAGACCACGTCTTTTAAACCATCAAGGTACAAATTACAAATATCACGACACATTGTCTACACAAATGGTACGAGTAAACAGAGTCGTGCACAACAGAGAAGATCCGGCCACATGAGATTCGCTCGACTTCGTTGATGCGTGTATGTGCTTGCATTTCTGCGACGGAGTTCACCGCGCATAGTTCCTGTCTCTCTTCCCGCTCAAACAACTGGGATTCCCCGCGGAACGCGCGTTCTGCCGCTCGAAAAGTCACCAGAGCGTGCGCAGTCTTGTAACGCTGGTAGCGAATACCAATATTCGCTCTAGCGACTACGAAACTGGCTGCGGAATCGTATTGTGCGCGTGCTTGCACAATCTTTCCTGCCTCTGCCGCTGCGTACGCATCAGAAATCGCCTCGTACGAATCCTGTACGAGTTACAATCAAAGGGCTATATGTGCGCGTATATCTACTAGAAATTATTCGACTGGGAAAATATTCGAGCACTACCTTTTCTTGGTTTTAGCGTGTATGTGTTGAATAATTAAGCTACTCGAATTTTCATCGAATCATATTTGTGACGGACTACGGTCGTTCCATTGTATTATCTATATATTCCACTACATATCGGAATTGATTCTTTATTTTAGCTTTTAATTTTGTTTCAGTTCTTAATGCTAAATATTATTTCGATTATTGATTTGTTGAAACAGCAATATAAATAAATATCGAGGAAATTCAAGACTGAAATTATGTCTGAAGGGTTACTATAACTGTAAAATAAACGATATCTTGCTTTTGAGATTGCGATGGAAACTAATTCATTATATTTATCACTCTTGTGGATAAAATATATCGAATCACGCTTGAGTATCTTATTTATAAAGATGTTGTTGTAGACTTTTAAAACGACAATTATTCACATCCTATCTTAATTTATAAAGGTGATTTTATTTATGATATCGTCAACGAGCTTTAGATTAAAATTATCGATTCGTACGATTGTTTTCACTCTAACGCGGTTGGAACAATCCTTTGACATAATTACACTTGTTTGTGAATGAACAGAAAATAGGAATTTAAAAACAGGACATTGTAAAAAAACGAATAAAGATATGATCGTACACGTGTAAACTATCCGACTTTTCCTTTAAAGATTTACTTCACAACCGAACATATTAATCTCCGGCGTCTAACAGTTTTTTCACCGTTTCAAAATAAATGATAAATTCAAAGAGCCGATAAATCCCTCGCGCCCACGTCTAATATTAGAACACGTGCTCTGTCTTTATCTAATCTTGACAAACGCGATCCTTTTACATGGCTTTCCGGATTAATCAAAAGCGATACATCAAGTGCAAAGATCGGACTCAATAACACTATCGAATACGTGTTAACACGTAAGAACCCGTACCCTTAGTCGTATAACCTAGGCACGTAGAGAACAGAGAGTGCTACAGGTACACGTATATAACGTTGTTCGCCGGTGAGGAGCGAAAGAAGCATACGGAGCTTCCGAAAAGGAAACGGCGGTGCAAGTAAGACGCTGTAAAGTGCAAGAAGGAAAGGCAAAGAAGCGAGGGAAGGAGACAAGGTAGCCACAGATGGGATCGAGCCGGTAGTATACGGTAGCCCCCATGTATATCATTAACCTCATCCTCGTTTTTCGCCTCCTCCTCGTATACCCTGTTCCATCGCTGCCACCTTCTCCACCTTCGTGTGGCGAGCGTAGGTCTCGACGGCCCGATGAAACAGGAATATCCTGTCTCTCTCCCGCGGCAGTCACGCACCAGCTCGATGTCTCTGTCTTCGAAACGATCTTCCCTCTCGCTTCGATCCCCGTGCCCGTGCGCTATTCTTGTCTCTCTCGCTCCAGTGACCATTCTCGTTCGAGCGGTTTCACTCCTTCGTTCCTCTACGAAGCTCTCGACTGCTCTCATTCCCGCAACAGTGAAGTACATAATTCTATCCTGCTTCGTCGGCGACGCTCACCGATTTTCCGTCTCAGTTAGCCTGCTGGCTGCTGGTAGCGAGCGAGCCAGCGTGCACAAACGAGTAATTAACTATCTCCGTGTGGGACACGTGTTCCCACCATGCTCTCCCTTCTCTCTCCCCATTCATCGAGCCACGTCCCGGCGCTTTCTCCGTCTCTGGCCAACACGGTGTCTCGTTCGTCACGCTGTCTCGCTCTCGGACACGCTGTCCCCGAGCCATTCTGTTTGCACACACGCTCTTATGTTAATTCAGCTTAACGCCCCAAAGCCCTCGAGGGTCGCGGCTCGCTTCCAAAAATTACGACCGATCACGAAGAGGGACCCCCGAGGTGGTCACGGACGACCTCGTGGAAAATAATAGGGACCCCTTCTGTGTTGTTCAGTTAGGGAGGGGGGAAAGGGAGATGCTCAGTGAGGGTCGTTTACGGTTAGGGCTCCCAACGATTGTCGTTGGAATACTTGATGAGTGGTATATAGTATATACCAAGGACTGGATTAGCCAGGCCCTCGGCATTTACGTGTGACCTGACACGACGACCGTAAACAGGAATTTGATAATCCGATAGCGTGAACTACGAGTGGATAACTTCGATCCGGTTGGGCCACATTTAGCCAGCCACTTCTCGTCTTTCCTAGATTTTTCAGCATTAACCGAGCTTAAAACAACTCTCTGCAAACTAACAAACAGAATCTCTAATCGCGATCGTACGTTTCTTTTTTCTTCTTTTTTTTTTTTCCTTTATGCAAAATCCGCTACAACGGTTCGTTGTCTATCTGCGTGAAACGTTTTTCCTCTTTCCTTTTTCTGCTTTGCACCGGAGAAGAACACGTGCTATGCAGATTAGTTCTAGAAACTCGAGCCACTGAAGTGGAACGTGACAATTTATTTTCAACGAGCCGATATAACGATGAATTAACACGAATACGATTCAATTATGCAATGGAAAGCGGCATAGACTTAATCGATATTCAATCGACTGATAAAAGCCGGAGAAACGGAGCTAGAGACAGACGATGATACGTAGAAGCAAAGACGAAGATAGAGGATGAGTTCACGGTGAGGAAGGCTGGTAATATATCCGATTCGTTTGACATCGATGATACGGAACTGTATTGAAAATGAGCTTATCCAAGGCTTCCTGTATTTTATTATACAATAGACGACGAAGGTATTTCGACACAAACCGTGGAAAACTCTCTGAAATATCATTAACACTACAATTAGTCACGAGTATCATAATTATTATCGTTTACTTTACAGGATTATCCCAAGTTTACGATACGGACAATAGGTCTGCTATTTTTGAAAATTTTTCCATATTGTCACATTATAAGGTTTACAACTCGGATCACGTCTACAACTTAATTACCATTTTAAGTGCTGGACGGATCCGCTTAATAGCAAACAACGTTTCATAAACTTCGACACCAAGAAAAAACTCGGCAATAGACAATAGGACGATGTGACTAATAGGACGTTAAGCTACGCATCCTCGTCCAGATACGCACATGACGCATAACTTGTGAAACGCGCACAATATTTCGACGGTCACACGATTGGACAGACATACACATTCCCACCTCACAAAAGACGTTGACGAAAACACATTCCCTAGGCTGACCTCTAGCATATAAACACCATGCGCTTCGAGAATAAGAAACTTACAAATCATAATAATACTAAGATTTCAAAATTACCATCATACTAATTTTAAATAAAAATTTAACAAAATTGCGACCATACTAGAATTCTTTAATCAACCTTCCACTTTGAGCATTAATATGATCCAAGGTTCGCGACTCACCGAACAGTTACAATTTAATTGATTGCTAAATAGTGGAGAGTGGGCAGAATCAATCTGAAGATGTATATAGAAATTACCAGATACTTACTACAACATGTGTGTTTACTAAAATATTAATATACAACGTGAACGATCGTCTTAAACGTATAATTAATGCTAACGGGAAGTACCACTAAATATTCCAAGGTTTATTAATATTCACTTGATAAATTGAAAAATGCAGAAGATTAATAATATTACGAATCCTGTTTTATAAATTTACTTTAGAACGTATGTTAGCAAGATATTAATTTCTTGAGAACCGAATCTTAATCGTGTACTCGTACAATGAAATTTAGATGTAAATGAGAAACGAAGAGAAACTCAAACATCGTGTAATTTCCGTATATAAATATTCGTATTTGTTTCAAACTTTTCCGATATGATCATGGTAGGCGCATTATCTTGTACATCATACATTATCCCTTCTATAACGCGTATAATATATTCAGAAAAGATATTTACAAGTATTCAAATACACATTTCCATGAATTACCATATGTTTTCCTATTCATGACAAACTGCCAGTTTTTCCAGCTCGAGTTTTCCTCGTCATTTTTCTACGATCACAAATGGTAAGATGATTGGTCGAAGACAATGGAACTGGCGTCGTTCGGTCGCGACCTCTTTTTATATATACTTTGTTCCTTTTGACATTGCCGGTGAAACCAACACTCAAGAGATCGTAAAATAGCTGTTAGACTATTTGTTCCATTGCCTTGAAATAACGATTGTTTCGAAAATTTAATCCGGTAACGTTTAACGGCGAACATTACAACTTACATAAGCAGACTCCTTGAAGTTAAAAGGCGTTATGTTTCTTTCAGGTGACTCCTTCCGCTATGGGAAATTCTCGATATACAATATTTATTTTACTTATAACGGGGCGCCAGAACAAATAAACTGGCAGAGATTCAAGGGGATAAGGACTCGAGATCTCGGTCAGGCACGACAAAGACATTTCCAACTCTGCACTTTAATTGCTGTGCCAATTGCACCTTAATGAATTATTGATCAAATAAACGATAAATGTGCAAATGTACCAACGATAAAAATACATAATAACTCTTATCGAGCAGTGTTATAGCGTTATAACGAGAATCAGATTTGAAGTGAATGTAGTTACCAAAAAAAATTGTTCGTAACATGATTCAACGTCAATAAGGTATCCGCAAAGAAAACATTCCCAAAAACCGCAAAAACATCCAGCTACATTGCAAACTATATACGAGCTACGCTCAGCCACGAGAATACCTATAGGATTGTTTTTATGATCTCGTTCGTGTGCATATCTGGATAGACTCGTAACAGAAGTAACAGAACAACAATACGAATGTTGTCCAGCGAGTTTCAGGCCAGCCAGTGTCACTGTCCTGCGCCTAAAAGAAACTGATTAGTATCCGTGTGCGCTAGTCGAACGCAAATATTTGGACGTTTCTCTTTTCCTTCGTTCCTCGGCCGTCTGTAGACGGTATCCATGACGACGTGGCCTAAGAGATACGTCAGAGTGAACGACGACCAGGAACAGAAGGAGATGGAGAAGGAGCGTGCACCAGGCCCGACGAACGTCCGACAAATATTTGCATAGCGTGGTGGGTTTGCGGAAAACCAGTGTGCCGCCGACCGGATAGACGTATTCGGAAAGAATATCCCTGTGTAGACGCGTATATACACGGTGATCCAGAAAGAACGGCTCGAGTAATTTTGAGATACACAGTAATTGTAAAATCGAGAAAAAGGCTTATAGCCGCGTCAACGAGAGATTGAAAATTAATTAACTAAAATATTCCAAATCATTTTTACAAATAAGTTTTACTTTTACTGTATTTTGAGTTGGTTTTGAGACGTTGTTTTGAGTTGACACGATTGTCTTAGCTAGGTTATGTATACGGTATCGCTTTTATGTAGAACCCGTACTAAAAGATCAGAAAATTATGGGAAATATTTTGTAATAATTTAAGTTAAACGCATACGTAGAGTTTTACGATACAGAGACAGATAATTATTTGTCAGCGTATACGTATAGCATTTTTAAGTAATGAAAATCGAATCCGCAATGAAAAATGAATTTAAATATAAGGACGTAAAACAATTTTATAAAGTTATGAAAGAAGCTTTAAATAAATACCTATGCTATTTTACTTTACTTTATCTCTTTCAAAGTTAATTTTTGAATTTCTATGCTAATTCAACATTTTCACTTCAAGCTAAATTGCTTCGCCCTTTTTTTCCAGATCACCCTATGTATGTATATAAGTGAACGAGCAGTGGTTGAAAATTCACGAGAGTGTCGTTCGAGGATATCACTAGAAAAACGTTCAGACCGTTTTCGTGACTGGACGCTATTCGTGGTCTTGAAATGCGGTGCAAGGAAGAAAATCCCTAGAGTATTTCGTTTTAGGTTCTTCGCAGAATCATCGACCATAAAAAGATTTTCACCTGTAGAGAGTTATAGGTGTTATGGGCAAAATCCTGTCAGTGCCACGTTTTAACTACCAACACAAGCTGTTTTCTCTTTACTTTTATGTTATGAGTTTAGTCTATGGGTAGAGTTGGCCATATTAGTTTACAAATATTAGAGTATGTTGAATGGTTTACAGAGAGGAAGTTAATTTTAGAGTACATAATTGGTGTCGAAATAAGATCCTTTTTTTTTTAAGTATACTTTAATGCATTATGAGAACAATTTCGGGCAATGAGAGGAAATAGACTGACCTAATGCCACGCTAATCTTGGGATAATGAAACATAGTAATACAGCGATAAATGTGAATAAAGTAATATTCATAAGATATAAATACACGGATGGATAAAAAGTGAAAGATACTTGAATAATTTAATATTGCAAAATTTATCTCGAGAAAATGTCCACTCGATCAATCAGAAGAAATACACAACCTAAATACAGCTAAATCTTTCCGGTCAATGGAAATTGCATTCACAATATCGATAATTCCTAAAATGATAGATGTGTTTTCAAATCTCTAAGAAGAATTGTAAAACATTATCGATAAATTAACCACTGCTTCCGTTTCGAATAACGACTGGCAAATCTAATATGTCGTGTGATAGAAGTCAAAATCACCATTCTGTACTAAAAAAAAAAAAAAAAAAATAGTAAATTTATCGCCATTGTTCAGAATAGCAGTATCTCATAAATGGTTCGCTTTAAACTTGTATTATTCAGCACTTTGAATTCAGTCTGAAGCGTGTCATGAAACCATAATAGTGATTTTAAAATCCTCGCGATTATTAATCAGAAAAATTCCATTTAGTTCCTCTAATGAATTTGCCAATAGTTGTATAACATTTTACATTCTCATCCATTTATATCAGATGTATTACCCATCAAAACAGATGAAAATATCGGGAATATAAAAATCAGAATATCTAAATAAAATCATAAGAATTTCAACCTGGAATCTTTCTCCTCCAAATATACAATTTTATTAAAAATATTGGAGATATCTGATATAACAAACGGTTGTATAATATAATACAGATCAATATCAATATTTGACAAATTTTTCAAAACCTGAAAACACCTGTACGATCAATTTTCCCTATGGAATGTAATCAATATATTTGCCCATGAAGCATAGAATTCAGCAAATACAACGTTCAGCAACACGATCACTTATACCTCTATTTAATTTGACCAATTTCATGTCTGATCTTGCAGTCTAATAAATACTACAGAAAAAGTATAGCCTACAATCGAGCCTGGTGAATGAGTCACCAAAGCCAATCACCTATTCGAACTCCTTTAGAACCACGTTCCCGAATCGTTCATGAAGGCCGTGGCATTTTTCGTGGCATCGATGCCGGTGCAGGATAATAACCCCCCGCGGTGAGAAATTACAGAGTCCCAAAGCGCCAGGATTAAAGGACGAAAAAGTGTACGGGAGAGCGGTGCGCGATCGTGGATATGCGATCGATATTACAGATCTGTGCGTGCCGCCAGCAGCGATAAGTAATACTATATAGCCGATTGTATGGACTTGCGGAGAGAGAAAGAGAGGCCCGCGAGCAATTTTACGCGGGGTAGAAAGGTGCGGGGAGGGTAGAGGCGAGGAGAGAAATGTCTGCAGTCACGGAAGAGGAGTCATGGAAACGCGAAACGCTCCGGTGTGCGGCAGCGTGATGTAGCAGAGCCAGGGAGCAGCGTACGCAGGCTCAAAGAGGGGGGAACACGACAAACTGCCAAGCCTAATGCCAATTAGTGCCATTCTCCTGTACGAGCAAGTCCGAGGGGACTTGAAGAGGCTTCCTCGGACTTTCTTTTTCCCCCTATCCACCTTCCAGCGAGGTTTACAAAGCGGTTAGGCGTATTTATCGCGCTGTATACATGCAAAACGTGTACACACGTGAACGTTCGCGTGGTGACTATATGTATATTCATGCGCATGTGTATAGCTACGCCACGGTATCCGTCGCTCCTTGCCAAGTGCCTGCACGCATTATTCGTGGCGAACGTGCACGAAATACTTATGCACTCGCACATTTCTCTCGAAATACACATATACACGCGGCCTTCGTCAGTGACATATACGTGTGTCTATGGATATAGGTACACGCATACATTCGAGCATAGGCAAGTATGCGCACAACGTTTTTTCCCTTTTTTCCTCGAGGATAGTTCGATTTATAAAGCCGTGACTAACGAGCCGTGAAAATCGCGAGCGGTCCTCCGTATCGAATGCGCGATGCCCCCCCTACCCCGGACGTGTTCCCTTCGCTCTCTACATTCTTTTTTGTCAGCCACAGGGGAAGAAGTTATTAGTGACGCGAATCCGGTTAATTGCACGTGTAATCTATCACAAGACCGATTATCGCAGCCATAGATGTTATGAATAATTAAGGCTGAGCTGAAAAGACGTTGCGTGCAACGATGATAAAGCGTTGATGGGTGTAAACACGATTCGAGGAATCGTTAGCCATTACCGGAGGAACGATGGAGAAATTCGTAGTCTCGATCGAAACGCTTGCTTAACGAGTGTTCGAACTGTGCTATTTGAAAGGAATCGCCACTTTGCCAGCCACTTCATCGCGAGGTTAATACTAGAAGCGATTCAGCTTCAGAGACGGAAGATTAAGCGGTGAGGAAACGATCGAGGAATATATACTGGCACGAGATTGCCCGGACCACGTACGAAACGGTAGAACTCTCCTTTCGAAGGAGTTAAAAGGAGAAGTGAAAGATGGTGGAGGTAATTCGAGAGTTATTTAAACGAGCACCGAACAGAGAAGAGGGGTCCTGGTGGAAGCGGAGTTCCATTCCACTTGAAAACGCATGCAGACGTAAACACAATCGCTCCGGCACAATGGATTATGTTCCGAACACTCAAGGAACCCTTGTAGCTCGGTTGAAACGGGCAGTGTCTGAGAAAGCTCGACGAGGATAGAACGAACCCCCAGCTTTACCAGTTCACCAGGGCTATCTATAGAGGGCACGGCCGAAAGATAAATAATTGCCTGAAAAGCGTTGCCGGAAGACAAACAGACGGGGCACGAATGTCTCACCGAAACGCGAAAGAAAAGATCCAACCCTTCTCGTGCGTGTAAGCCATCACTACTGTCATAATGCAAACAAATTTACTCGATGGGAAATATTTATTGACCACGAGATACGACGAGCGTTTACATATTTCCATCTGCCCGCAACGGTATGAGCATTTTGAAATCGCGAGCACTTCGGTCTGCCAGCAAAGCCGGAAGTGTATACTCTCCACGGTACGTTGTTATCATCGATTCGACTCGGTTGAAGATTTTCATCGCATGTTTCGCAAACTATCGAACGACGGCAAGAAATTTCTATCCCTCGTTACCTTTCCAATTTATAAGACATTTTTCATGGGTTCGTAAATTATAAAACATCGATGTGAGCGGAGGATTCGAATGGTTCTGAAACGGACGAGCGCACGAGAACGATTGTAAAGCAATAAAGAAGAAACGAGCTTTTGCTGTGGGATTTCTCGAGTAGGATGTTCCTTGTTGAAACAGAAGACAGAACTGGAGGGGTGGCAAAGTAACCACGAGGGTCCATAGGTAAAGCACTCTATACAGCTCTTCTCTTCTCCTTTGCGCTCCCAGCGGACCAATTTACGGCACCCTGAGGACTCGGGTATTACGCTTCACGCTCGGGGGTTCGTTTCTGGCCATTGTTGCGCCAGTCAGGGGGATTATTTCGGCAGAGACGAGGGATGCTTTCCCAGTTGCAGTTGTTCGTCTCTTTCGCTCGGCTACCCTCGGATTATACGTCCCCCTTCCCAAGCACCTGCAACCAAGCTAAGCTAAACTGTCTCGTCCGATCTACCTTTTTTTTTCGGAAGTGAGGAAGTAAAGATATAAAAAGAAGCACGAGAGAAGATCCACGGCTATCTTCGCTGATTAATTCGCCTCCGATATCGGAAAGAAAACCATTTAACGTAATAAGCTACTTCAGCCAGAGTTCAGATCTCTGTATTCCCTCTGCCCCCGGGTACGGTCGACTATCGAGAGACCCATTAAAAACTCTTACAAATAGCAATTATAAACGGGAAGCCGGCGATAAAGGGCGTTCGTCCATTTAATTATCTCAGCCTTATTGAAGAGAAAACTAGGCGAGCGTGCACGAGCAAATCAAATCGTTTTATCGGTATCCGTTCCATGAACCTTAACAGTACGATTCCCGTATCGACGAAGAATCGTCTTTTTACGTTCTCTGAAAGTTCTTATCGGAAACGAGCCGTCTGCGTTATTCTTCTTCCACTTCTTCCTCTTCCCTTCTTCTTTTCTTTTTTCACCCTTTGTTTTACTGCACTTCGATACGCTCTCCCCTCTGCCCGATACAACGTTCCCTTTTTATCGACAAGATTTTTACGGTCGTACTAACGCGGTCTCGTGTAGAATAACACGAGAGCGGGCAGCGTAAGTGAATCTCGGGGGCGCCAGTTCAGAGAGTAATGGAACAGACAATATGTCGCGTCACATAGGCGAGAGCCGGAGGGGAAAGAAATACGCGCCCCAGGTGCCGAATAAACGTTATAGGAGAATACAATTTGGCTATACTCCATCGAACCTAGTCAGACACGCTGCTCTTTCGTCGATACAGTAGGTCGCGCGAAACGATTTTTTCCGGTCGTCGCGTTTGTTCAACGTGGGTAATTGTATCAACGAGCAAACGCACAGAGGTATATCGAGTCAACGATAGGATCGAACCACTCTGTGTGCATGCGTGAAAAATGACTGATGAAGTAAAACGAGAAGAAAAAAGAGGAAATAAACAAATACATGGTGAAAGGAGATATAAACGTAAAGCAATAACGCGGCAGCGATGGAACGAGGCAGAAATTAAAACAATCGCTTCCTCCCCTGCTATTCCTCTCTTTCCCCACCGGTGAACAAGAAGCAGCAGCGTGTAATTACTGCGAACGGGAGCACGAGATCGCGATTCCACTCGGTCAGGAAACATATAATGGGAGTATAATGCGTGAAATTTACCGGGCGCATCAGCATAATGGACGACGTGACGCTCAAGATATCACTGTGATTCCATATTTCCGTGCCGACAGCGCAACTCGATTCGCCTCGGCTCGCATGTCCCGGCACGGCGTGCCTCCAACAACGCATTACCATGTGCAGCGTGGCGTCGAACGGCTTCGAAGCTTAAAATCGCCCCGATTATCGTTCCACGCTGCTTACAAAACGTCCCCCTCCCCCCTGCCATTTACCTGGTCAAATGTCTTTGTTTGGTCCGCGAAATTCGATCGTATAGTTTGCACGTATTTTATTAGATCGATATTATATTATAGACAGCGAAAAAACGAGAGATAAAATCAAAACAAATAATAAAAGAAATGAAAAAAATAAAAAAGATAGACGTATGATATATTCGATTTCATCGAGTTTACAAAAGTTTTTTCATCTGTACGCGCACCGAACCGCGTTTACACAAGCGTCGAGGCAAACGGGCCGATTAAACGCATCAATATTTACCGAATCAGGGCCCGTCGCGAGTGCATATCACGGTTTACAGAAGGTTATGTTCGTCTAATACCGTGTATGCACTACTATTTCGTCACCGACGTACGGCTGCCCCTTATCCCGTACGTAAAAGAGCGAAGCAACTATATCTTTCATCCTTATTCCTCGCCAACGTCTGTCCCTTTTTGCTTCTTCACGGCACTCGACACAGAGCCACCTTTTTTCCACAACATTGTCACCGCCTTTCGAGGGACATCCTCGACTCTTTTGCCAGTACTGTTTTTTACCTCCCTCCGATCTTCTTTTTTTCTTTGTTCGTTCCCGTTTCATTTCCCGTCTTTCTCTATTCGATGCGTTTCTCGCTCTCTTCCCCCCCCCCCCCGCTGTTCACCACGTGCTACAATATCGCCGGGCCGCATCCGGTGTAACGCCTGTTATTAGGGATGGGCCAGATGAAGCTTTCATTATTCTATCCGAGGGGTCCCTTTCCATCCGACAACACACCGTTATAATACAAAGTAATGGCTGATTTTTTTTGCTTTCGCCTCTAATTATTATGATTATCGGTGCCGGGGCAAATATAATGGCAACGGTGAATGATGTAATTTTTTCCTGGCAAACGTACAATGTTACGTCCCCGCGTCACCCTAAACGTGAAAATATTGCGTCTACTAGCGTTAATGCGCACGGTCGCACGTTTAATCGCATACAACGACATTTCCGCGCTTCTATCGCCGCGCTGGAATAAATGCGATAAACATATCACACGCCGGTACATTCAACGCGCTTACATAAAGTCACGCTATTCCGTTTTTCATTCCTCGACCGTTTATAATATCCTGTTCATCGACCAGCAAGAATTTCACCGACTAAACTTGCCGTGAAACTATGCTTCCACGGTCTACACGTACATACGCGAGCACAATCTCGTCCGATCTTGTACATCGTTATGGTTATGTACTACGACCGAGACGGTTTAATCGTGGCAGCTATTATAAGCCGAACACGAAATCCATAGAGAGGAGACACGCGAAGAAAAAGGAGTTTCGCATAACTGATTCATGGATCTCCGATTCACGGATCAATAGACTCTCCCCCCTTGCGACGCGATGCGGCGAGACGAAATGGCTTTTACACGGTCCACGGTTAACATCGAATTCGTGACGGGATTTCTGGCCGCGCGCGCAAACACGCTCTCGCCGCGGTCCGATATCTCGAAATCTCGAAACGAGGAGGCAGAGTTACACGTATGTACGCGCGCGATACAGTATATACATTCCCCAAAGGCACGTGTATCCGACACGTACATAACCTATATGGGTAACGTACGCGCGAACCATGATAAATGTGTGCACCGCGACGCACGTGACCGTATCAGTGGCAGCGAACTGAGACGCACGAAGAAACCGCGCACGGATCGGTATTATTATCGCGTGTTCGACCAACGCGGATCAGCCGCCGTTTCTATTTCGATCGAGAGAATGTTTTGACGTGACCACGCCGCTCCCTAGTACACGAGTGTAACAACGACCGCGATCCCGTTCCATAATCGGCTGGCATGCGTTCGCAAAAATTTCAACGCGAGAGAATTCGTAATCCGATCGACGACCGATCGTCGAAAGGCGTTACACTGGTTTCTACGCCACTGAACGTGATCGGAATCGCGCGCAGTACGCGCAGCACAGTACACGTGAAACTCGAACCAAGTGGCTAAGCTGTGCGCGGGTTCCCCTTACGAGGTACAAATCGTTTAAACTGCGTAACAAAGGCGTAACGCGACGAGAATTAAGCCTTCGAAAGGTTTCTCTGAATTTTGATACATAAGGAAATAAACTATGATAATTTAATCTGTTATTCCGTTAACAGAATATTGTCGTGTAAAACGGTAACAAAAGACAATGGAAATACGTATATACAAATTATTTCAGGGACGTATCTACTTAAATAAACAGAAGAAAATGAAGGGCGTAGAATCGATGAAACAATTGGTTTACTCACCGGATGTCTAGCAGCAGCGGCGGCAGCCACAGCAGCAGCGTTGATTCCAGCACTGGGATACATGTTTTTTCTATGGTTTCGAACTAATACAAAATATAAACACCTTTATATGTGTTTCTAAAGTACGTGAACGATATGCTTCATATCACGTAACACATTAACAGCGATAAATAACAGCAACAGTAGTAAACAAAAACACATTCAAATCGCCCGCGTGGGCTACGAGGACAAACGAACCTTAGCACGGTTCTGCCTGCGTTTCTGTCGACGACGCGTTACTTTCAAGGTCCCCGCCTCGAATGCACAATGATGATCCATCGGTGTGTTTCCGCACTACCGCATTCTCATAGATAACATGTAACTTCACCTTTCCGAACGACAACTACTCTACTGTCACCACTTATTTCGACCCGCCTTCCACGTTCATCGAGGTTAAACGTGACGCCGACGCCACGAAGAATCCCGTTGGGCACGGAGAGCGTGGCGTGCCCTTTATCCGGTCGGTAAAACAGGGCGAGAACCGCGATAAGAATACGCCGAGTAAAGCTTCCTTTTCTTTCGGATTAAACGAAAGAAGAAAAACTGCTTCTCCTTCCTTTGGTATTCACGGCTTCACTTCCTCAATATTGGAACACCATCACACAGAGACACTACACTTTGCTTGTTTACGACTGAAACAGTGGCCCGCCGCCACACTTTGAGGTTAAGTTTACTAACACTAGCACGCACACGTCTATTCCGTTACTGCGCGAGAAAATTCCTCTAGTACCGATACAACAGCGCGTGCTGGAATTAAAAAGCCGGGAAGCGCACCGATCGGACGAAACCGGCGGACGCAACGTGAAAGCGAAACACGAAATGTTAAACGCACAGACGGACAACAAGAACAAACCTCTCTGTACAACGGCCTCGGAGCGACTGATGGACGAGCAAGTGGTGGGGATGGTATCCCCTCCAAAGCAATCTTTCCCTTCCCCCACTCTGATAGGCCGTTACTCCACAGTTAAACCCGCCAAGCACCCCCTCGAATGTCTCTCCTCGTTCTCGACGCTCGTATTAACCGGCGCGATAGCTCCTTCACAATTAAGTCGCGTTACGTAAGGGTCTCGAAAAGGCGAGCACGAAAATCACGGCTCGTTAAAACATCGGTACGTCCTTCTTCTCTCTCTCTCTCTCTCTCTTTCTCGCTCTTTCCCACTCTCATTTCTCGCTCTTTCTTGCTTTTTGCTTTCTGGCACTCTCTATTTCATAGCACCTGTCGTTCCTGTCGTATACTTAATCTGTTTTATCGACCAACGGCGAGGCACGAGGATATGTCTATCGTGATTTTGGCGCGCTGTTGACGCGATGAGTGACCCGGCCATAGCTTTAGGGCCGTTTTAGTTGACCGTAATTAATCGGTTTTCAAATGAACGGTTATATTCGCGTTAAGCATGGCGCAATCGAACAATATACATACATCGATTCTATTATGTACATGATCAACGTGATATGTTTGCTCTGTCCCTCTTCATCTCTCCTCTCTTTTCCTACCTCTTTGTTCCCTCGTTCTCTTTCGCCCTTGCTGTCTATGAATTATTTTAATGACAGCATTTTTTTCACATTATGTCGACGTTGTGAAATTTTATATCAACGTCTACTATTTCTGTATTAGTGAAAGATGATTCAACGGTGCTCATTTATCAACGTTGATTACATTCGTTTTTTTCCATTCTTTCGATGTTATTATCGCTGATACTGCGGTTAACGAGTGTGTGCAAATAATATTTGTCGACTACACCATTCAACTACCTTTGGAATCTAGACAATTCAGAGTATCAATCTCGTGAAACGCGATGCAATGACTAAGGGAACGCACGGTTCTCAGAATGCTTTTTTCGTATATATGTACTGCTTGCTGCTGTTGCTGCTGTTGCTCCATTATCTTTGCCGACCGGTGCTTCGCTTTAACAGATACAATTGAGAAAGATACATCGTTAGCCCGTGGGCGATATCGTATACGCGAATCGTGTATTCCGTTGGTGTACAGGTCCGGCGATTTTTGCAAGTTGAAGCACGAAGACTGGAAGCCTCGAAAGTTTTCGGTCCCGCAGATACGGTCGAATAAACGAGAGGACAGGGCGCGGAACACGGCGTGCCATGCATACGCGTAGGTATTAGTTGCTTCTCTCGGTTCACTCAGCGTGTGCAAACAAATCGAAAGTTTTTCGCAAAATGGCCGTCACCGGGCTGACACGGATGTCCGCATAAAACCTCTCTCTCTCTCTCTCTCTCTCTCTCCCGCCCTTCTCTCCTTTCCTGTGCTCTCTCAACTGGCCGCCGACTGGCTGCCTCTCTCGCCACTCGTGATTTCCCTCACTTCCCACACCACCACAAATATGGCGCCTCCACCCGTTTTCCCAACCCCTACAACGTTCCTCTATAAAGTGAGAGTAACGTAGAAAGAGGGAAAGAGAGAGACAGGGTAAGAGCGAGATCGCGAGCTATGGATGGAATATATATACGCGCATCCAACGCGATTGTGTTCGAGTATCCGTGTGTAGCGAGTACGATCCTATGCGTGTGGCAAGGGGGTGCCCCTATGTGAATATCGCGCAGCACACAGTCCCAAGCAGTTTCCTACTTGATTGCCGCTATCGTCCGCTCGCTTCGTAAAGGAACTGCTCCGCGCGGACTGTCTGTGCCGCCTCGACCAACCAGAATGCTCCTAGACGTGACTTCGCCAATCGCCAGCCATCCAGCCCCACTGTGTCATCCGACAGCCGCAAAGAGTCGAATGAAAGCGCGACCTCGGCCAATGAGAACGAAACTTTTTGAGTTGACGCTTGTACGTCGGATCCGCGCGGATTGTTGTTCGAGCCCCACGGATGTTCCTATACGGAATGAAGGTGCTACGCGAAGCCGCAGCGAAACATGAAAAATAGGGGGCTACATGAGGAAAAACACGGAGCGGGTAGGAAGGAGGAGGGCTCTGTGGGATGGATCCTACGAACCGAGACACCAAAGGCTGGCGCAGTCGTGGTTGTGTGGGGCAGCCAAGAAGGAGGGATGTCGAGGATAGAGGCCGAGGATGAGAATGGAAAAGTAACATAACGAAACGTCGATCCCATTACCTGGAGCTCTCTCGCCCTGCCGCCACCGTGCACCGAGCCCTGCTTTCGACCCTTAATCCAAAGGAGGATTAGAAAACCCCATTGTCATGCTTCGCGGAACGCGGGATGGGATATATACATACATATGTACAGAATAGCACTCCGCACAATTTCTCCCCTCTCTACCTTTCTCGCTCTCTCTTCTACTACTCCACCTCCTTTTGCTTCGCACACAACGGAGGCGGTGGTGCAGGACCCTCCTAATGAAATAAATACGTGACGTGCCGTGCTAGTGACGATACGATGGTAGTTCTGTTTATCGCCAGCTATGAACTTTTTGTGCGATGCACAGAAACGCTGAACCCCTCCCCATACCTCGGCTACACTCGTTTTACCGTTTTCCTTCCTTCTTCCGTCCCGTTCTAACTCGCTTCCCGTCTGGTTCGGTCGCTCTTTATCTTGTTCCACGGGGCGAAGAAGGAATATAAGGCAGTGCCGTGGAGTGTTGGCGAAGCTGTCGGTCGCGCTTGGTCGGCTGCGGTTTATGCGGAGCCGCCTTGCCTGCCGCCTGCCGCAGCCGGTTTGCGTGTTCGCCCGTGTTCGCTCGGTGGATACGTGTCCTCGGTGCGGCTCGGTGCTCACCGAACGACCATGGACGCGCTCAGCTACGCTACGGAGAGTAAAGAGGAGAGATCGAGGGAGAAAGGGTGAAGAAACGAGAGAGACGAAGCCAACTAGAGGGAATGAGACGAGCATACGCGGCGAAATGCGAGGGTGAGGGAGACGCCGGCAGGCGGCAGAACCAGTCGCTGCGGTCGTCGCGGCTAACCACGCCGGTGCTCTCAACCCACGGCGACCTCGCCAACCGCACCAAGAATACTGCCTCTTCCACGATGCTACCAAGCTCTATTGCCAACTCCAAAGAAGCCAGTTTATTTCTTCGATCCGATAATTTCATGAAAATTCTATTTCTTACGTCAAAGCTATGAAAGAGATGTTTGTTATTTTTTCATCTAACATAGATGCGTTTATAGCAATAATTTCTGTTGTTATGTCGAAATACTTCACTGACGATATATCCGTGAAACTGCACTGTCTAATGGACGTGGTAATTTGTGTACAGATAGGAAACAGGTGTGCTTATTCTTACGTGTCTGTATCGCGATCTATAACAACGGCGATCGTAGCCCACATGAAAGAAGTCATTCGCCACAATGTAAATATTACTTTGGCCGGTACTTCTATCTCAAGCGGTACGCGAGAATTTCCTGCTAGGAAAATCGCCGGGGAAAACGTCGAGGAGCTGGTTTAATTAATTATAATTGGCTGAGTGCATTGGGCAACCGCCTCTTCTCTGGACCAACGTCCACTTCATCCGCCGCAACGAGAGAGGGAAAGATCTAAGAGCTTGACTTCTGCTTGAATGAGAGTACGTACGTCTCGCCAAGTTGAAGAGGATTTGTGAGGATGATCGAGCGCTGCGGGCTTGCCATTAAATATATTTGAAAGAGGCACCGTTTCAAACGGATCTCCGAAATAATTGAACGTCGAATGACCGCTAATAACGTGCAATTTGTATATTGGGCAAGCATCGATCAATCGGCTGACCGACGAGACAAAAATATTAATCACATTTATTAATTACGGGAGAAATTGAAGGATCGAGAGCATCCGGCCCTACACACTTTTCATTTTATTTCTCTCCGCGTGTGTATACACGGGCCTGTCGGTTCGTGTAAATGGAAATCAACGAGCGAAATCGATGTTATCGACCGAGTAACATAACGCAACGCACTCCGGTGTACAATCTTTATAACCAAAAATCGAGATTCTTCGAACAGTTCCTTCGTTCTCTCCCACGCGTTGTCCAAGTCGATCTATAATAACTATACATCGAACGTTCAACCGAACCACGAAGAGTCTCCCCTTTTAAACCATCGATCGTTCAGGGGAAGTAACAATGGACCAATATTTGACCAGAAGGAAGGAAAACGTAAAAAAATCGGAAACGGACGATTACCTCGTAATTGCGAGCAACGCCGTGTTAATTTTGCTAAACCACGTCCGATACAATTAGCGAGTGCATTTAAAAAGATCACGGGCGAAATTAAAAATATGGGAACGGCTGGAGCGTGGCGGCGAAACGTCCGTAGCAGGTAGCTCGAAAAACCGTGTACGAACAAAAGATAGAAAGTAGAAAAAAGGAAAGAGGGAAAAAAGAGCTGGAAAAAAAAGGGAGAGGAAAAGAACGAACGAATAGGAGGAGGCTGATAAAGGACGATGCTCGATGGTCTTTTGGCAAAATATCGCGTTGCGGCTTTACCACGAAACGAATCTAGCAGGCACACTCACGGCTGACAAATGTCTTCCGCGGTTCTGGCAGCGGCGTACCGTTATCCAAATTACAAATAACACACCGCCGTCGACGTTTTATCCAACGCCCGGAGACAAATTGCTCCCGACTTGGGATGGGTTGGTTCGAAATTATCCCCACCAAGACCGACCATGGTGTAACCGCGCGTCGTGGACTTCGTTAATACCGGTAGTGGCTCGGCCCCTTGCTCGGCACACGGAATTAACACGGCGAAGTGTATTTATGGATCCGGCCCCGGCCAGGTAACCCGAGAAAGACCCTTGTGTGTGCCAGAGTCTTGCTTCTTCCCCCTATTCTCCCCTATTCTTTTCGTGCTTCCCTTCTCTGACCGAGAAGCTCAGCCAGTGGTCGTCGGTCGATTTCTTCTTTTTTCCACGAAGGAGGATTAATTAATGAGCCTGATCCAAAGCATTACCCGCTTTACAGACCCGGTCCGTGGCCTTCGAACCGACATGCACTGGCGTGGGAATGTCCCTGGCAATTTCAATTTCGTTAATTATCGCAAAACTCGCTTTTATTTGATATAACGATCCGGTTTCTACCGGCAAAACACCGTATTTGGTATTGCCAATAACTTCGTCATTAAATCACTACCGTCGTTCTGTCTGCGTGTGTACACTTTTGCTCGAACACTGTTCTCCTCTTCCATTCTTTTTCTTCTTTTCCTCTTCTTCTTTTTTTTTTTTTTCTCTCACGTAAGGCTACGATCGTAAGGTTGGAAAGCGCGACGTTTTATCTTTCGCCACCGTGAACTTCTTTCTCGCGTATCTCGCACGTATCCAGCAGCTTTTGTTCATAACCCAGGGCGACTTTTATTCCAAGCGTAGAGTGTATCTTATTTGTCTTTTCGTCATTCGCTTTGGTTGGCAAATAAATCCTTACGTGACACGTTTAAAAAAAGCTTTCTACCCAACGATTTCGAGACCAGTCCTCATCGTCACCGTGGTCGTCGTGGTCGTGGTCGTGGTCGTTTCTCTCTGTTGCATTTTGCCGCGTCGAAGAGTTATTGTCACGGATACGGTAATCAAATAACCGTCACCCCTGCACTCCACGCCATTGGCCCATATCCGCGCCGCACGGGACGTGATACACGTGTAGTCACGGCGTGTAACGCGTGCTCGAATATAGTGTTCTCGGTGTGCAACAGTGCGTTCGCCAAGTTGTGCTCGCCGAGTTGCGCTCGCCGAGTGCCGTATAATGCACATTTGTAAAGTTACACGGGCTTAACATAGCGGCTAGGTATTTTTCAACTCGGGACCGGGACAGAGTTCCTTAATTGAAACCTTTTGTCGGGGAAATAAAGTGTATCCTTGTTCGCCATTGTAGATTAACAAAAAGAGCGGAAAACAAAAAGCGAGAGGAAGAAACGAAAGAGGAAAAAAGAAAAGAAAGAAAAAGGGAAATATTCGTGAGAGGAGGTACGGGCATGTGGACGAAGGAAGAGTGGGTGTACGGAGGGGGAGAGAAATTACGCCGCAATTTCAGTTCTAACAATACGGAGAAAGAGAAATTACGGTATAAATGGCGGAGTAAGACGTGGTGTTATTAAGAACGACACGTGGGGTAGGGGTTCATTATTCCAGCGGGAATGGCAGCGAAAATTTTGCACGGCTCACTTAGCTTATTACTCGTTATTATCCACCGTCGCGGAAAGGTACACACGAAATAAAAGCCTCCGTTACGATTCGCGGTGTATCGCCTTTGTAATTTTACGGTTTTGCCGTGTTTCGTTCTTGAGAGAGAAGAACACAGAAAAAAAAACGAGAAAGAGAGAATACATTTTAAAACTAATTTCTATCTATGCTAGCAAGTACGATTTCTTTGTAACCTGTATATGTATAGGCACGACCAAAGAAGGAAAAAACTAGAAAACGAAGAATAAGAAGAAGAAGGATAAAAGAAATAAAAGAAGGAAAAAGGCGACGAGCGTAAAATCCACGGGCGTGCCCGGAAAATTCCTTTCCGAGCGGCTCCCCTTGCGGAAAACACTGCTTTCACACGTCGAACGGAAGTCAAGGTGCTCGGTCGGGAAAACGAATGGGCAGGTCATGGCGTTTATACGCGCGCACTCGAGGAAAAAGGGAAACTGACGTCACGGGCTACGAGACTACGTACAACTTACGGCGAGGACAACGATCACGGGTGCCGACTTTGTGTGCGGAGAGGCACGGCCTCGGCAACGAATGGAATTTCGTCATGGTCGTCACGGTTAGCGTGAGGAAACGGCTAACAGAATTACACTCGGGGGCCATGGAAGATTTTTAACGGTCGATTTACCACGTAGCCGACTCCACTACTAGTACCCCTCCTATATACTCTTCACTTCTGTCCCCGCGCGGTCTGACACAGCAGTCAGAAGCAGCAACAGCAACATAGAGAAAACGGCGAGCCTCACCCTTCGGCCAGTTAGCGTCCTTAAACCACCCTTGCTGCTTGGCCCTGGTCCTATCTGGTATTCACTGTTTCGTCACGCCAGGGGGTCAAAACTGGCCGCAGATGTCAGCTATAAACCTCCCGGTACGGGAACGACCCTGATGCTCAACGGCTCTCCTTTCGCCCGCCTTCGCCCCGATGTCGTTTCGCTATTGTATCTCCTGCTGAATACACGCCCTTAAATAAATCCATCTACGGACCCATCTCGGTGAAACCACCCCTAACGCTGTTGCTGTTCCCGCTGCTGCCTTTGCCGCTCCTGTTGCCCAGATTAGGTTCCTGATCTTTGTTCCGAGGGGTTCTCTTCGTGCTCTTCCCCTTTCTCACGTGTATACGCATATGTATACGTACGGACGTTCAACGTGAAGGGGAGAGACGCATGACTATCTTCGTCAACGTGTAGCCTCGGAACAAAGATGACCTACAAAAAGACCGCTGAGGAGATAAGGAAGAGTGCGAAACGATATTGGCTGGATGTAACGATGCCAGGGGTAATAATGCGGATTGTGGGCGAGACACCAGCCAGATTTATGCATAACGGGACTTTGGTTAGGTACTGGTTATTTTAATCGCTGTGAAGTCAGCTAATTGTGTAATGTACGGGGACCGTTCTGCTGTTCGCGAACTACGTAGATGTATACCTTGGCGAGTAGTGAATTTGTCAGGGAATAGTAAACACTATGTATTCTCTCAGGAGGCAATACATTAAGTGGTTTAAGTTACGATTACAAATTACAGTAGATATATTTTGTGACAAATAGGTTCAAAATTTGTCAGATGATGATTATAATGGATACATATTTTGACGTAGGTAATGTTGTTTTGACAAATATCCGCTTTCAAGATGTCCCTCGCGAAACGCTTGCTTGTAGCAAAGATTCTTGCATGCGAGCTGTTAACTTCTGTTCGTAAACAATCTACAAGCAGTTTAGTGGGAACTGCACTCGAATAATTCTAACCTGTGTAGACTCGTTACATTTTTTATCTTTTCTATTTTATTTCCTCTTTTCATCGGTTTCTTTTCGTTCGATAAATTAGATACCGTGTATACCTCAGGTTTACGATATTTGCCAGTGAAAACGAGGATCGCAGTAAAATCAATAACGCTTATCGCGAAATCGGTGCTCAAAGCGGTAGCATCGAGATATTCGGAACGGAGTTCGTTAAGCGGTTCAATGACGTTGTAAGGTTACTTTAATATTAGATCGAGGCTATTTCTCGCTTTGGCCTCAGCTCTTCCTTCTATATTCGCGTAATTAGGAATGTAATTTCAGTTAATAAGGATACGTTCGTTTGTTAACTGTGAACTAATCCCAATAACCCGTTCTCTATCATCGAGTTGCTAATTTTGACACACGGGATTTTCAATGAATTCCTTTGACTGCGCATAAATAGAGCGAAATACGAACGTTATTCATAAATCGGGATTGCCAGGTGTGCAAAAGTTTCTGCAATTATATGGTCGAACGCTTGATTGGTCTAGATTCCATGGATTCGTTCAGAGATCATGACGATTTAGGGCAGGTACCTGGCCGTTCGTTAGGTAGTTGGTGGGCGATTATTAGGCTCTTAACACCGGAGAATTGCAATATCGTAGAATGGAATTTTTACGGGGAATAAAAGGACCGCTAATTGCGAGCTTAGTAGGATAATTAAAATCATATCTAAATTATTTCGGTACTTCAATTTCAAATGGTTACGAGTCGCCGTATTACGAGTTACGAGTGCCGACATCAAGGAATTAATGATTCTGCAATCGTTTAAGATCGTTTAAAAAATTATAAAAATTATTAATAGAGAAAAAATTGTGGAGTTTCTTTCGGGAAAGACACACGTTTGGTCGGAAAATCGAATAAAATCGCAATTTTTGTTAATCTTTCTTATATCTTGAACTTCGTAATTGCTTTGTAAAAAATGTTCGACGTATTGCTCGCTGCGTGCGGATAACCTTCAACCGTGCCGTCTCTGCTTTGAAGTACCTTCAAAGATGAGTGAACATGGAACAAAGTGCATAACGCAACCTTCTAAAACTTACACGTATCTAGAGTCTTGGGTTCATCCCGCGCCCCTGTTCGCAACGAGCCTAAACAACTTGGCGTTGAACGCCTGACGCAGCCACGGGGGACGAGGAATTTAATCGAGATAGCAGTCGATCTTTTTACAAGCGGCTCGATTACCAGAGCGGTGGACGCGTATCGTCGACGAGAGCGCGAGAGGTCGGCCGCCTGTAAAAACGAAAACGCCGACAACCGTCATATTTCAGCGGGTATCGAATCAACGTCGACGCGTCGTCAAACGCTTTATAGCACGTGCGTGCGTGCACGCGTGTACGTGGAACCATCGTACCTATGTACATACATACACGATACACACACAAGTGTTCGTACAACGCTCGGCACGCCGCTTCTCTTCGTCCCGAAGGCTGTTTCGATCGATCGATCTCGCGAGCGTAACAGCCGTGACACGCTTTGAGATTCCACGATCTTTTACGACGAGGCGCGGCGTATCGTTAACGATCGCTCGTCGACGTTTAATTAGCCGGGGCTCGCGATTACGAGCGCGCTGCATCGCGCAACAGGCCCCGCAGCGCAATTGCGACTGTAACGATCCATGCCCGAGGACCGTAAAAGGCCGGCCAAAGAGAATCGCTTCTTCTTCGTCGTCAGAGGCAGCCGCGCGACTGGTTCTCGCGTTCCTTCCACCATGGAACGGATATCTTTTCCCTTCTCTTCCCTATCTGGTCTTGTTGCTCGTCGATAGTCTCGGATCCAGGGATCGTACCAGCCAACCCTTTTGCTACGCGCTCGTACGCTCGCTCGTTGCCTTGCCGGATCGGCACGCACGAGGCGAATCAGCGAATTACGACGATTGAAATTCAATTCCGCGCGCGGCCGACCGGCTAATTAGACGCAGTCGCTGTACCCGCGACACGGCCACGACCATGCCGCTCTTCGTACACACATGGACCTGTTCTTGTTTACTTTCTCTTTATTTCTCTCTCTCTCTCTCTCTCTCTCTCTCGCTGTCGCTCTATTTCTTTCTCTCTCTCTACATCGCCACGTGTTGCACCTCGTGCAATTGCGCGTACAGACGTAAATGCTCTTGTCGCTTTGCTCGTTTCTACGCCACCGCAACGCGCATCCCCGTGATAGGCGATATCCTCTTCCCCTCGTGTGGTAGTTCGTTTGTCTTCGTCTTGCCGCCTACGCGCCTTTCGCTTTATAAGGACCGAGTGCATTAAAGTGAATGAGCGGCGTGTAAAATCTCAGAAACGCGGAGGATCCTCGTTGGTGTTAGATAGCTGTTACATTTCAACCCTCGTAGTTCCCGATTGTTTTATGACTGTCTTAATAGCCCGGCCCTCGGAACCACGCTTCACTATTATCTCTACCTTCAGCGACTTGGTAGGCAACCATGTTGCGATTCGCAGCGGTCCGGTTGCGTGTTTTTGCGAGCCTCCTTGATTCCCTTATGCTCAACTCAAGTACACGTGTGAAATCGGTGAGTTCATCTAAATTTCTTGTTGTACATCGTAGATGAATTCTAAACCAGGGGTTAGGTTCGTGTTTACGATGTAGGAATAGACGATAAGATCGACTCCGTTCTTTTAGTTTCGCTAATAAAACTATGGACTTGAGAAATAGAACAAACGCCAAGTCTTAGCTGAACGCTGCGTCGGTCAGCTACCTATCTCTAATTTCAAAAGCAAATCTTTAAAATACGATTGAACCTAAGATTCTACACATTCAAAGAATCTCCTTAAATTCGCGTTTCCTTCCAAACCCCAACGCTGTTGCTCGATTCTAACATCACAACACTTAGCGATCACCGCGTTATATCGCCTATAATATACATGGGACACCTCGGCCAACAGCGTTATAATTGTTGCCCGAACCATCGATTGATTTTACGAACGCGGTTCACAGCTATTGCACGTTGTGCATCATTATTGCGCGTATCTGAATACCGCGAAGCCGATTTGTTCCAGCTGGCTTGCCGGCTTCGACGTATCTCGCGGATTAGAGTATCTCGGTAAACGAGGCGGACTTCATCGCGAGAGATCGTAATCCGCTTTTCCTTCGATCCGTTCCGGCTCTATCGTACTATCGTGATAGATACTTGGTGAATGATCAGCGAGGCAGGGTAGCGGCCGCGCGTAGATATAACGTGAGAGCGCGAAAGATTATAAGCCATGAGCCACGAGCCGCGGGCGGTAAGCGGAGCAGCGCGATTAACGCGATCGAGCGTGCGTGCCGAATAATTACTCATTTGCAGCAGGCCGTGGCTCGTTGTACTAACTGTGTACAGGACCGGCCTGTTCGTATTACGACACGAAAATCTCGAAGCATGCAGACACATCGTGGCCCGACGATCGTTTATCGATCGGCCGGTTTCTCGTTAAATTATGCCATCTCTGTTGCACAAAGACCCTCTCGTTCTCGTCCCGCTTGCGATTCCGTATTATAACGCATGGTTGCGCGCAGACGCGCATGCATGCATAATTAAAAGTTCGTAGCGGACTAGGCACCGATGGTTTTTGCATGCGAGCAACGCGGTCGCGAACCGCGACGTCGATCACGGGAGAAGCGATGATACCCGTGTTGAAAGCCGTGTTGGGAATAAATAAAAAAAAAAAAAAAAAAAAAAAAAATGAGAGGGAAAGAGAGGGAAAATTAACGATGGAATATCACGTTGGGTTGTTTCTTTCTATTTTTTTAATTTTCAGTTTTTACGTTCAACCGATCGACCCATTACACAGAAATACAAAAAACACTGAGCTCTGTCGGCGTTTGCACAGCGCGCCGTAGAACTGTCGCACGTGTATTATGTTAATACGTGCCACTCTGCGTTCCCAACGTGCATACGTTGTCAATGCTTTGAGTTAATTTCGGCGACGCGTAATAATTTGCCTCCGGTTACCTCCGGGCCGAATCGTAATCGACGAGAATTACCAGTCACGGCTCCAGTCAAGTTTTCCAAAGGAAATTGTTCGACTCGACGATTTCCTCGCGCGCATAATATATTCGTTAATCTCTCGAGCTACGTATCCATTTACGACTATTTGAATACCATGGAAAGCATTTCTGGCCAATTACACACGGCGGACAGCTCGCCGTCCCCGACAATACTCTTTGGTATCCAGCGTATCATTAGGCGCGCGCGTAATAAGTTCCACGAGTTACGTTACTCACCATACAAATCGTGTCCCCGTTAGATCCCTCGAATCGTGAGAAGAATACCACGCTTCGCGTTCCTTTTGAATTTAGAGACGGTGCAGGCGAGTGGATTTTGTCCCGCGGACATTTCCCGTACGTTACACCGGTGTGGACTGAATTATACGATGAGGTACGCCGGATGACTTGCGAGCTTGCGGCGAAAATTGACCCACCGAGTGCTATTGTCCCTTGTCGTCATTAGAAGTCTTGCACGTTGCAACGGCACTCGCCAGAATTATGATATTTGGAGACAGTTACGCTGCCTCTACAAAATATGAAATTTTATCAAGTTTATTTTGTACATTCGATTTGACCTATAGCGAGGTATCGATATTTATCAAATTTTGATTTTATAGCGAAATGAAATTAATGAAGCTTTATAGATTTTGTTCAGTTTCATATGAGAATATTTTGTATTAGCTTCGAATTTTATTCAATTTATTTTCAATAATCGATTTTATTTATTGGGAAATTTAGTAATCTTTTATGATCCGATATTCTGTGTACATTTATTTATTAATCATTTGATGACTGATTTTCTTCCGATATTAAGAAGCAACTGTTATTTTATTCACAGAATCACCTATATGACCCATTATGTCATGCGAATACTTCAGTCGTATAAAGCAAAAAGCTCATATTTCTCGATAAAATTATAACACTGACACACACGGGAAATTCCTACGTGACAAAGTCCGTTGGAGTCATAGTTTAACGATAGTGAAACGAGTACTTGACAAGAATGAGTGGGGAAAATCACCGGAGATTTCTTGGCCATCCACACCGAAGTCTAATGGAAATTCGTTTCGCGCTAAGCGAAGGAGTGTGGTAATTAACACTCGTAAGATTATAATGGCGATTGCGGTGGAACTCGTGAAAAAAAAGGAAGAAAGCAATGGCTGCTGTGAAACGTTTTCGTGGATTTGCGTTCATATATCCTGCATAGACGTTGAAAGAAACATTTTGTAATGGGTTAGTCATGACTTTCAGAATTGAAGATTCGTGTTGTATATGTGTGTAGCAGTGTGTAGTGACAAGCGGTGGGCTGGAGAGTCGGAGAACAGTTTTGTTTATTGGCTCTATTAAGAGCCGACCTCACGCTGGCACTAGCAGGGTGGTCAGGATGACATTCATCATGGTGAAAGTGGCGAGAACAATGTCGCAGTATTTTAAGATCGACCGCATTGTGTTTTATGTCGTTCGAAACGTGCGTTTGGAGAGAAATCGACTTTGAATTATCAATTTTTGTCAAGTGGAAACAATATCATTTCGTTTTTCTCTTGATGTACAATTACAAATAAACGCTAAACATAGTAATGGCTTGGTGTATAACTTCGCGAATATTATACAGACGCGATATTGCATTATCATTTTATAATCGAAAATCTGCCGAAGTTATTTTATTTTATCAGCGCAATAGAAATTTACTTGCATATTACGATTAATATCTTTTCTTTGTAAAAGAAACTGGATATCCTCGAGGGTGTCAAATATTATAAAATTCCACTTAGCATAGAATACATACAGCAAATAATCAAATTATTATAATCACATAAAAGAATTACAAATTCTGCTTTACAATTTCAAACAATCTTGTCCAGAGTTTTAAAATCCTTACAGAATACTAAAAACATAACAATATCTTTTGTTACGTTTTATTTTGAATATTTCCATTTCCACTATTGTTAAAATTTCAAATGATAATTTCAAAGTGATCGTAATAATTTGATCAGCCGTTGTATACGCGCAACGTCTCAACGCGCATAGATGGAAACCATCAACAGTAAGAAAGTAAAAGTAATTAGAAACGCAAGAACAAATCGCAGTTCCGTTAACCTGTCAAAAATATCCCCAAAACCAAGGTCCCCTGTCTTGTCCGATTTTTCAATGGCCTCTGTGTCGTGACGTTTAATTGGCAAACAAGCTGGGTAGAGTCCCGACTTTGTTCCTACCCTCGACTTGTCACGGCTATCATCCCCGTGGGCCTATTCTCCCTGCTTTTTTCCTCGGTTTCCCATCGTACGGTCTATTGTGTTATTATTATCCCGGTGTGCGTCGCAGCCTCGGATCGACAGTGTTATTATTATCCACGAGCGCAGGAGGTCGTCCGTAACTATCGAAGACGGCCGGTGACTTAATAATACTTCGCTACGTTAGCCTAATGGAAGCTGCCGAGCGTGTAAGCCCACTAATTTATCGTCCTTTTTCTCTCGAGCCCTCTCATTCTTCCTCTTATTGTTCAACCTTACCTTTTTACTCATTTCCTTTTTCTATGTCTTTCTCCTTTCGTCGTAACTGTTCTCTCTGCACGAATACGATCACCATCTCTTTTTTCACCCTCTTCACACCTTCTCACTCTCTCTCACACACATACATACACACGTGTGCTTTTCCCTCTTTTCATTTCCCCCGTTCATCTCGTTTTTCATTCACAGACCGGTCAAACGAACAGGAAGGACGGCCGCACCAGCCGCTACCGGTTCATAAAAGGCGCGTTAAGCAAATAAATAAATTCTACGGTGGCGCGGCTGGCCAATGGCGGCGGTGGTAACGGTGGCGATTCTTCCGTCGATCTTCCAACGAGAGAGCAGGATAACATAGAATGGGAAGGGTCGGTATTTTCCCTAAAGTCGACTTTCATCGGGAATTTATAACGCGGCTGCTGCTTTCCACGTAATCGGATTTACGCGATCCCGGAGAGAATATCCGTCGTCCCCTCGTTCGTTGTCGACGAGGGTGGTTGGATTCTCCTATTCTCACGATTGATCCCGCTTTCGAACCTGTTTACGCCGTGCTGCGTGATAAATTTCGGAGTAATGACGATCAGAATCGGCTCGAGATAGCTAGCGGAAAATTACGCTGGAACGAGGAAAGATCGCGTGAGGTGTATAAATCGCGTGAAAAACAGTCGCGCAACTTATTATCGACAGCTATACGTCGCAAAACGAAAATATGAATATGCATTGAAATAGTTCTTCAAAGAAGTAATCATGCAATTATTACCGATCAAAGTACATACGTTTTAACTTTGTTGATAAGTAATCGGCGTTTAATCTTATCATATGAATATTTGAATAATTTTCTTCTACAATTTTAAATTATTATAGATAATTATTACATATCATGGAGTAGGTAACTACATATAGAATAATCATAGGTAATTTGTTATGTAAATAATAATTGCTTTGCTCGAAGCAATTAATACTTCATCGACAGAGCGCTTTTATCGTAAACAATAATTTTGTTGAAATTGTATCTTTTAAATTAATCAAGATATTGACATGAAAATTTAAGGATATATTAAAGGGCTTGTTATTCGAAATATTTGTATCCCGTGTTTATGTATCGTAATATGATTATTTCGTGTAAAATGCCGATTGACGTACTCCTTCGTTAAACTGTTAATCCTTTAACCTCTTAACCCCCGAGTACCATATACCTGTTTCATTTTTTTTTTTTTTTTTAATTCAATTAAAAAACAGAATTAACATACCTGCGAATAAATATTCCCATGTTATATGAACTTTGTTCACAAACACGGGACTAACCTTAACGTCCAGCAGTTACACGCATACGTACGTTCAAATTGCTTATCTAAAAAATATCTAACAGTAACGTAAACAATAGTAATCTCCTTCCATTTATAATAAATTTGTGCCCAAGGAGAACGCGCTCGATGATTACCATTCTATACATAACATTTGAAAATTTACATTCTCGTACATAGTGCAGATATGAAAGCAAATTTATGAGTGCAGAAAATTGATGAGCCGGTACTGTCTATCGGTGTCAACTCTGGAAGGTTAACGTTCAACAACATGTATGCACCGAATGAAGCGAAAAAACTGCAAAGAAATGGAGGACTTAACGACGGAAATATACCATGACAAAACGATACCAGTGCAAAGGTAAAGGAGTGCGCGTGTCAGAGTCCGCGAAGAGATAAGCGCGTTATAAAAACGCGGCTAGTTACTTCGACTTGTCATCACCGAAATAGATAGAACGTATCGGTAGAACGATGGCCCGTTGTTTCTCGCTTGCTCGCCAGCTACGGTACGACGCTAACTACTTAACGCTTTATCGAGCACGACGAAACGGTGACTACTCAGTTTCGAAAGTTTCGAGCACGAGAGGATCCGATAACGATCGTAAAATTTCCGTTCTCCTCGCGACAATGGCAACCCCCTCTGGCCACCCTATCGTCCCTCTTTTCGTCTCTCTTCCGTCGTTTTCTTTTTTTCTTACCAATGACGAAGACCTCACGCGCTATCTTTGTCTTCCGTAGTAAATGGCGGTGGCCGCGACGGTAGAATAATAACGGAGCCGAGTAGATTGTGTGCGGAATGGCATATAGGCATACACACAGTACACGCATACACTGGCGAGGTAGAAGTCTTTCGAGCGGGCATAATGGCCTCAACACACCTACGTTCGATATCTGCATATAGGGTGCGCCCGCAAGAACGATCGTTCGCCTCCTTCAACGAGCAGCAACGTGGCCAGCGATTCTCCTAGTCCGCCGTGCACCGAGACAATACGCCGTTTATCTTCGATCTGGCCGAGGAAGGAAAGAGTGGTCCTGCTCGTACATCACGCGCCGCTATGGGAGCCGATAAATTACTGTTAGGAAACCTGGTAAACCGGCAACGAGTGTACTCGCTTTTCAGATCGCTATTACGCGAGTAATGCCTCTCTGCCTCTCGCGGTGACAGGGATAAGAGGTGCTCCTTTTGCTGGCCGAACGGTAGAACAGCGGAGCGAGAGGACGAAGGAGGGATAAGCGCATTGAAATCTAACCGGGATATGATTATTTCGTTCGACGTGCACGCCGATTGAATCCTAAGAGAACACGGACTACCAAGCTTCCCGCACTTTCCTTCCTTCTGCGATGTTATTCAAGCGGAAACGATTTTACATCCATGTATATCTTTTTAGGAGGGTTCTCCGCTGTGCCGCGGTGGGATATGGAGATGTTTAGTGCGTTGTTTCCGGGCGAAATAGCAAACCAGATGATTTCTCGTAAAAGCTATAAATTAACGCCACGATGTTATTTGCGAAGCTTAAGTCATAAACCATGTACATTTAAAAAATCACTTTTCGAATCGGATAATTCGAGTGCCATGGAAATTGTCCAATTTCATATAAATCATCTTGTTTAGCTTCACTAAAGAAAAAAAACTGATTCATTACTGGGAATTTTGGACTCAGTACAGAGGAAGTTATGGAAATTGTATATCCTCGACGTTACACCGAAACAACAACTCGCGTTGAAACAGTGAAAACGAAAATCTGCACACGAGATAAGCTTACGAACCAAGCATAAGGGAATGTAAGTGCCTATGTGCATTCGGTTTGTTCCTCGATCTCCGCAAATTCGAGTCTCTTTGTTCAGCCGGGTCTGATTTAATTTTCCATCGACGGGTAGCCTGGTCAAGGAGCTTTTCGAGTTTTCCACGGGACGTCCCTGTTTTTCTCTTCCTTGCTTCCTTCTTTCGTCCCACTGTGCTCGAACGATCGCCCTTGCTGCTCGAGAACGGTTCCAGGGAGTAGCCGAATCGGATGACAGTAAATAACGAGAGGTCCTCGAGAAACTCGAACCACCGAGTTCGAGTGCTCGAGCGTATACGCAATCGACCAACGGAATCGAAATTCGATGCCAGATCGTACACACGCCCCCGTGTTTAGAGTTTAGAGGCTGTTTTCAGGTTGAGCTGGAAGAAAGAGCAGGGTTAAACTCGACAATGAGCCAAGAGGATAACGGACTCTTCTCGAGTTTCCAGAGCGAATCACTGGATTCTCCAAACGTTCCTTCGATGCGTACAACTGCGACCGATCGCGGCACCGAACAAACAGTGAGCGCGTATATATTTTATCAACAACCAGATCCTTTCTCGTACGGAGGTCTTTGTGATATAAGAATCGAAATTGCTGGTTCTTAAGTGTCTGTATATATGTATATAAACTCTTCAGAAGCCATTGATCCATTCTATAAATTGAGAAATAACAGAGCCATTGACGTTAGGGATATTACGTTTTGAAATTCATTTTGAAATCTCACTCGAAGATGGTATCCCGCTGAGGGTAGCCATCTACATGTTATTTAGCAATTAAGCTAGAAAAATTTACCAAATGTCCAGCTGGACAAATTCTGAAGTACAGATTAAATAATAATAAAAAAAAAATAATTTTGAAATCTTGAGATGGGCAAATAAATTTTGAACAATTCGATTTTTGATAATGCAAATTGAGAATATAAATAAATTGAGAAATTAGCGAAAGATAGAGCCAACTTTCGATAATGAGGTTCCCAACCAGAGTTTTACTTCTTTCTGTGCAATGAGTGATTGAAGTTGTTTGCGATTGTTTAGCCTTAGCTGTTACTAAGTTGCTGTTGTTATTTAGTTAGTTGTCGTTAACACGGTTTACTAACGTTAATTTTATTATCATTTAATTATCTACTATATTATTTTATTATTTTTTACTATTCCCTATTTTATTACTATATTGTTATTACTATAATTTTGTTGATATTAGATATTACAAATTGCATTCGAGTAATATTTATTGAAACAAATTCATATGTGCATTGTCCATACATTAAAATTTGCAATTTCGATTTAAAGAATGTGAAAGAAAGTACCGTCTCGGATGGTCGCCTGGTTGTTGTCACTATGGGTTTCAGGAAAAGAAAGCGAAGGCACTTGAAGGTATCATAAATTAAGCCCCTTTCTGTACTGTTGTGAACTAGGAGAACCTTCAAAACGTACCACACGCATTAAGTAGCTTTCCTAAATACATAAATCCTAACGATTTGTGTGGACTCCTGACTTCATATCTTTTGTTTTCTTTACGATCCTATTTCAGGAATTGTCAGAAAAGTTGTATTGTATGAAAAAAGAAAAAGGAAAAATAGAATTAAATGGCATTTCTTTGTAATAGCTAGGACCTTGGATGGTTCGAAAGATCTTCAGATCAAACGCTACAACGATATTTTCAACTCGAAACACAACTGCATATAGACGGTTAGTGGTTAAATAGGTTGTACTACAAGCTCGATCGATCGCCACGAACGAATTATATCCCGAATTACAATACAATTTCCTTAATGAATATAATCCCATACTATCATTAACATGACCGCTTATAAACGCAGAAGAAAACGTTGCTAGTCCTTCCGAGAAGCGAATCTAATTTCTCAAGCCCGGCCGATAAGGACTCCCTCTCGTTTCCCAATTATTCCTGCATCGATTACGAGCAGATCGAGGGGTGAGCTTAGCCCACGCCCAGAGCGATCTATTTTCCAGCTCACGGGCCTGCTACTTAAACCAGAATCACTCGAATTACACCTAGTTTATTTCATCGGTAATTATCCTTCCACGAGGCTATCCGTAACAGGCGGAGGTTGAAATCACTCGGCGCCGGTAGCCGGCCGATGCTTGTCCGCTTCGTCGTAATAACGATGTAATCGTCTGTTAAAGGGAGCATTATAATTACGGTTTATCGATGAATTTCAACCGTTGGCGAGAGATTTCGCTTTTAGACGTGATTTAGCAACATCCCACGCTAGGATGACAAAAAAATTACTTTGCATAATGTATCTATTCCATGTGTTCGAGAATCGTTCAGAGATTACAAGACTAGACGAGGATAAAACGAAGGGAGCAGGACAGAGAAAGAGGAAGAGAGACGTAGTTACCACGCGAGGCATCGATACCTCCGCTTCTGCGGTTATGTAGTACATCCATTAAAGCCATATGCACGTGCGAAGGTACCGATGGCAAGGGCAAGTTTGTACGTACCTGACGTTAATACGTTCCGTTCGCATCTGCATAAGGCAACACGAGTAAGAACGGAAGATGAGAGCTCTATATGAGAGTGCGAGAGAGAGAAAGAGAGAGAGAGAGAGAGAGAGAGAGAGAGAGAAACGGAAAGGAAGAAATTGACCGACAGAGTGGAAAGGTTCGGTTGAAACCGGTACTAATTATTTCACGTTTCTTACACGCTCGTTAGAGTTTCTTATATTAACCGCACACGAGGCACAGAGGGAGATTTTCGTTGGGGATCGATCGGTTTCGTGCCATGGAATCAGAAGCCGCTAGACCGGCCTGCCAACTTTTTATCAGGAACTCGTTAAAACCCGTGCAACACTTCGTCGAGCTATTAATCTTTCGTAATCGATAACGATCTACGATGTACACGGACTACGTTCTGCATAACGTTTCGTCCTATTTGTTTGGAGTTCATCAATCAGCGCGAACATCGGCCACCATCCTTCTTTTCCATCGAGCCTCTCGGATTCCCAGCCAAACCAGCACGAATATTCGCACGCGTATTATGCTTCTTTCATTAGCACTCGCTGGCTTGTCGTACTCGAGCTGTTCGTTTTTCCACTCGAGCTGGCTTCCTGATAACGAGAACGCTCTTGATAAGTTGAATTGAAAGACTAATGTAAGCGATAGAATGAATAGATATACGAGCGTTAGAGGAAATCTCGTTGTACGGGAGAATTTATTAAACCAGATTCGATACGAAATAAAAGCAGATCTATTTGCCTAATGATTCATATTTAGAACTGTAGTATAAGTAGAACTGTCGCCAGATAATTGTAATTAATCTTTAGTGTAAATACGTACTATGACTCGTGGAATGTTTGAATACGTTTATAGCATAGTTTTTTGCAGAATACTCTGCAATAAAATGCGATACATAAACGATGTTTGAAGATCGTCGATCCGAAACCTGATTTTCTAAATAGCATACTACAAGGACATAAAAATTGAAAGAAATCTAAAAGCGCAACATAACCATGAACCATAGCACCTATAAAAGAAATAGCAACTGCAAGATCGCAGGCATCCAAAGGTACAAAGAAAGAGTTGAATATACGAGGTATCGTATCTCGGAGAGTCCCGAAACCGTACGTCCGCGAACAAAACAAATAAAAGAACCTACGTCATCATCTGAACAAACCGCAAGATAGTAACAACACATCGAAATGAACATCGAGATCGTAGAACACGATCCAACAATCTGATCGTACATTCTTGTTCGGTGGTAAGGGTCGCCGATAAAGATGAAATTTTAGGTGCCTTGTTACACGTGTCTTATGTACGAGTTATTTTGAGCCACGCTTATCGGTATTTTTTTATCAATTTTATTCGATCGTTGTTTTTACTATAAATTAAAGTGTTCATTTTCTATTAAATTTTTTATAGCAAATTCTACGAAATGTTAAAACTGGTTAACCTTACAGCAGCTACAAAAAGTATTTGCTCTCCATCGTATTTATTACAGCATTTACGTATTAATTAATTACGTCTACGTAGATATATTAAATTTCGTATCATTTAGTAGTATGTAAGTTTCATACGACTACAAAAATTTGATAACATGTTGGATCTGATAAAAGAACGTTTCATTTGGAAATACAACGTATCTTGAAATACAGTCTATCCATCAATGAGTCGAGAACAGAACATCAATTCAGAAACACAATACACACGCTTCGTACGTAACTGTGAGAAGAGGCACGACCACGATGTTGAAAGCTCATTACGTCTGATTTCACCGGCCCTCTTATCTCCTTTCTTTGGGCCACATTATCGATGAATCGAGTCGGAACGATACGATCGAAAGCTTGCCGATAATCGTCAGTAGCATCGATCGGACAATCTAGTCCGGTCTGATTCGCCATGATCGTGAGAAACGCGTTGGAGCACGGGCCGGCTGAGATTCCATGGTTCGTTTTCGCTCGCGTGCGCTCGCGTTACTCCTTTCTCGTGCCGCGGCGGTAATTAAGGGAAGAGAAAGAAGGTTATTAACGAGATCGAGCGATAAGAGTGGACGGTTCGATCGATTTAACGATGTTACACCGACGTGCCATAAACGTGCACGCAAGAGATCAAGCCAACCACTAGAGAACGTAACGCGTAACGAAGAAGGGTAAAGTCCAAGAAGGTAGAACGCGACGAAGAGAGACAGAGAGAAAGAGAGAGAGAGAGTGTGTGTACGTGTATAGTGTTTGTGTACACAGACGAGACCACCTACGTGTTAAACTTTCCTCTCCGTGCAAAAGTCGACACGAATCGGTTTACACGCACGGTATCGCGGCCGAGTATTAATGCTTGCGTATGCTCGCAGCTCACTGCAGCAAGCTCGTTATCTGGCGCATAACGGCGCCAGTTCGCATGCAAATCGCAATGTGTGCAGCGAGAGTTGCGCCAGGATACGGCGCGGTGGCACTCATCGCGCAGGAAAATATAGTAATCCAGCACCACCTGATAAATTGCGGCACGAAGGCAACGCTGTAATCGCCGGAGGGTGACGCGAACCCGCTGATAGGGGATGAATATGAGAGCATGATGAGAGCGGATCACGGGGGCAGGAACGAGGAAATAATTAATACAGCCACTTACGGCTACGGCAAACTCGAGCGGAAAAGTCACAGCCTGGGGAAAAAAAGACAAGATGCGAAATTAATAGGTCTCGCGCGCCCGCACGCGTAAACACCGCGTGTCCGCGCGGAAAGATGCGGAACGAGATACGAATTAACGCCCCGTGCCGGAATGAGCGTCTTGAAAGCTGTCCCGGATCGTGGAAAAACGATGCAATCAACCGGTGTTTGTTCCGTTTTGTTCTCTGTTTTTCAGCCTTTTTGTGGAGGAATAAAGCAGCGGATAAAAAAGAAAGATCGGTGTTGTTACGTATTTGCGATTTTTTCTTCTAATCGTTTTGTGGGACGAGTGTGCTTTTTTTCTGGAGTTATGCTAATTGACGACGCGGCGTGTTAGTCATCACGTTCGTTTGTTTTCAGTTCTAGTTAAGAATTGTTGATTTTCTAACAATTTAAGTAATGACTTGGTATCATGCATATATCGTGAAATATATCGAAGTGGTTCAAAAATAGTTCAAAATTTCAGATGTTCAAATACTAATGATATTTTGGCAAATAAAGTTTTGTTGGGGAAAAATGGATATTTACAAATACATATCTGGAAAACATGAACCGAAATCCGAAATACATACCAATAAATTATACGTTTTGTTTAGTTACGCTTCCTGTTTGTGCTTGGTATTATTTATTTGTACATTTTTTGTTGCTGCAATAATGTAAACACGAGCAACCAACATTTGCCCGTTACTATTTCTAATTTTTATATATATACTCAATCTAAATTTCCATTGCAAAGATACCGAAACAATACACATATAGTTCTTTGGTAGGAAAACGTTTAAATCCAGTTCCATTAGTTTCGGTTAATTTTCACTCCACTTAATCCTCGGTCGAATCAAACTGAGTAAACGTGGATTCTCCCACGACTGACTCCTACGAGGGAGATCCCTCTAATCTAACGAGCGTAATAACACTATCCACATGCGTCGAATGGAATTGACATAAAAAAATAGGACGATTCGCCGTAACAGATTACGGTAGGATCGATTAAGATACCCGAAGGCCTGATAAAGACAAACCGACTCGTCCGTCGCGTTCCTCTATAAACCTTGTTACAAGAGCATTCTCTCGCATGCGTCATTTCTGTAATCGGATGTGCGGCGTGCAGACATTCTCGTAATGAATTCCACGGGCGGCGGGACGTTAAGAAACGGTTGGAAAAACGGTGGAATGCTGAACAGTAAGCGAAAGAGGGCGAGAAGAAAAAGAAAGAGAAAGAGAGACGAGCGGGAGAAAGTCGTGTCGCCTCGATGGAAATGAATTTTTCATTTCGCGCTAAACTCGCGAAACGGTTGGTGGCTTAAAGCGAAGATTAAAGGGCGGCAGCGTGAGCTTCTCCTTTTTCTACTTCATGAAGTATAAGAGGAAACGACGGGGGTGGTGCCGCCCCATTATTTTTCATTGCTCGCGAGCACGATCCTTTTCCATTTTCTCCTCGTTCTTTCTTTCCTTCCTTCCTTCCTTCCTTCCTTCCTTCCTTCCTACTATTTTCATCCAACGCCATCCAATTTCTCCATTGCGCTTTCCGCAGACTTCTTTGAGAAGTCCTGGCCAAGGCGTTTCCTTAAACTTGTATTACCGGCTGAGTTACGAAGAACTAACCTGCCACAGAAGAACACGATCCTCGTGGATTATTCAATCGGACCGCGCAATTTGTTTCGTTGGCTCGCTCGGTTGCCGCTTTCTCTGTATCGCGACCGCTGAGCTCTAAAAGCAGGCGCGAGCGCCTGTTTGCGCGGCATTGTGCTAAGTCCAGTGGAAAATGCGCGGAATCGCTTTGGTGTGTAACCTTTACGGGGCCAGGAAAGTAGCGTGGTTTCGATAAACATCGAGCAATAGAACGAGTTACGATAATATAAACATTAGTCCGCTTCCCCAGCGCCAGTTACTTTTCGTCGATGCCAACGCTTCAAAGGAAGTTATTCGAGTCGCGCTGAAATGACACGCGGTCTTGTGTACAGTAGTACGAAAAGAAAAAATAACTACAGAAAGAAATACGGCCAGCGAGCATCATCGGGAGAAAAACTCAAATAAACAGTCAGAATGGTGTTCACGGTGAAAGAGGAAATCGTTTCTATCGTACGCGACAGTGTACCTCTTTTTTTTTCTTTTCCTTCTTAATTTACGGATAAAAGACATTGGTTGGTCATTTGAAAGAAATACAAGGGTGACACGACGGTTCACTAATTGAAATACCGACCGGGTAATCGGCGGATTCGTCGTTTATATTGGATGGCGCTTCGGCCGCTATCGAGCTGTATCCATAAGCGCGGAATTACGGCGTTGTATTTCTCCGGAAGTGGCTTTGCACACGTCCTTTTGCCAGATGCCGTCTTCCCGATATCGTCTTCCCTTTGCTTTGACCGGAGTTATTACTTATACCACGGGGGTATCGGCGGTTTATTTTGTCGACGTCGTAAGAGACGTCGGCGGCTGAGGTGGGCAAAAGGAACGACGGAAAGGGTGGTAGTAGCGGCGTGTAAAGAGAGTAAAAGAGAGGAAGAACGGGTGAAAGAGTAAGAGGGCGTGAGAGAAACGGACGGAGGGGATGGCGAAGGATCTCTCCGCAGATTAGAGCGCGAATCAATATTGGGCAGCGAGGCGAGGCTTTTATCGGCGCTGAAAGAAATCCCCTCGCTTCCTTCTTCGAGTGGGCACCGACTTGGAATGGAAACCAGTGGTAGAGAACCTGGGCAAGGAAAAACGAAGGAGACGGAACGAGTGCGCCGAGAGAGCACGGATAGAGAGATACGCGTATATAGGAGAGCAACTTGGGGAAAAGGAGATGGTAAGAGAAGACAAAATGGAGAGTGACGGAAAGAGACACGAAAGATGAAGAGGGAAGCGACGATGGAGACGAAGGATAAGCACGAAGGGTATGAGGAGAACTGAAGAGCCCGTAGAAGGAGGAACTCAGCGGGAGGGGAAGGGGAGAAGTAAGAGGACGAGGATTCCGTTCGAGCAACTTACCGGACTTCTACGTTCTCTCCACGGTCGAGGATTTACAGATTACGCGCTGGTAGACCGAGCTCCTGAGTGCGACCGAGAGAGAAACCCGTCGAGAGTGGCGACGCACGAACGAGCAAGTGAGAGAACGCGAGAATCAGCGTGAGCGACAAGGACAGTATAAAGGAATGACACGGAGAGGGAGTCAAGGACCATTCGGCGCGATGAGTGCGACGAAAACGGAGCTATCGAGTCCGCGCGGACTCGAACGGCTGTCGGTGGCTCAACCAATCACGGGCGAGTGTCCCGGCCAGTCGACCAATCCGGTGTCGCTGTGAGCATTACACGTTTATTATCGCGCGGGAAAAAGAAATGACTGTTTATAAATAATTAGAGAGGTTTTAATTAACCCTCGGGACGCTCTCGGACCGCCGGTATCCATCGCTGTTTTAATCGCTTGGTCGGTTTTACCATGGACGACGACGCCGCCACCGCCACCGCCACCGTCGTCTGTTCAATCTATCCCTACTCATAACGAAACCGCGTTATATTTGTAAAACTAAACCATCGATCGGCATCGGTCATTAAAGGCGACCCTTGTTCTCGTTTTCTTCACTGCCAGACGTCTTGCGTCAAGGTAAATACGTATGTCGGATGTATGTATACGTGTATATATACGTATGTGTGTATCTACCACGGTATAAAGTATAGAGTATAGAACATATTTGCCCACACGATTCTACCTCCACCACTTTCTTCTTTTTTCTCCCTCGACGACAAGGGTATTCCGTTTTTTTTTCCTCTTTTCCCGGTATCTTGGTGCGCGGCACACGTCGAAGCGAGACACGGGGGCGCGGGTATTATTAGAAAGCGTCGTGTTCCGTACCCGACCCCCTCTGTGTATACGTCGACTCCGTGAATTCGTATCTACTATTTTCCCGTCAAAAATTCATCTGGCCGCCTTTGACTGCGTCGCAGTGCGCTATCCAACAGGCAATTGCCTTTCAGTGGATAGAACCGCGGCCTCTAAAACCTTTCCAAAGGCCTCCAACGGCGCGGACACGACAAAAGGGAAATCAAAGTGTCGTCGAGGAGTTTTTACGATCGAACGCGCCCCGCTTTCGTCACGAGGGGTCCTTCGGTTTAGCTTCTCCTTGCTACTTTTGACTGCCATGGCTTCGTCTCGAATATTTTATTCCCCCCTCTTACTCACCATATCTTTTCCACGCTGGATAAAAGATGCTTCGCGAGATCCTTCTTCGCTCGGTTGGCCACGTACGCGTGAATTCACACATGCAGTCAAACACTTCATGCTTACACACACACACACACACGTGCACATACATACAAGTAAACTTTCGTACCCTCTTCTTCTTCGGAAGATTTATCGGGAGGAAAGTTGCCGCGACAAAGGGGTAAATGACTTTCGAATATCTCAGCTTTTCGAACGCGTCAGCTGCGAGCTAGCATCTCGAGCATGAGGGCGCTACGAGCGACGCCGCTAGTTCCGATGTCGCGTATAGAGTTCGTCCTATATTTTGAAACGAGTCTACTGAACTCGAACCCGATAGGGAACCGAGAGAGAACTGGGCGAGATTTTCATTCTGAAGGCGTCACGTAATCCACACACGGTCTCGTCGACTCCGCGAAATCGTCCAAGTTCGCCCGGCATTTCCTGACCGAATTCGACGACGACGCATCTGAGAGTTCGTGTATGCGCTACCAACCCGTTCGTGCCACTAAGGAGGTCGCTGCGGAAACTCGATCTTTCCGGAAAGTTCCATCGGTACTCGATGAAAGAATCACGAAATTCTCTCAACTACTCGTGTTGTCGAGAATACGGTTTCCGAGTTCTTCGGTTGCTTGCTATTGTTGTTTGATACCGTTAAACGGATACTGGCTGATTTTGGCAGGATTTTCTAAGAAGATCCGAGATGCTTTTCTTTATGTAGCGAAGGTATGTCATTTGGTTACAGTATAAATGCTATTCGATAGAACATGGAGTATGCGATACTCGTTTTTCTATCGAAAGGGATATAAATGTTTTTGATGATCAAAGATCGGTTGTTGAGTCTGTTTATACATTTCATAAAACTTCAAAGAACACATTTTTCTTCATAGTACTGCGGTATTTCAGCAAGAAAAATACAAATTTCATGGTATTTATTTAAAATAATCGTTTGAAACGACGATTTTTGTACGGATATTTATTTTTCTTGTCGATATAAGCGAATATCACTGATTCGTTAAAAGTTTTGAGAATAACCTAACCTCCTTGGTCACGTAACGCGACTGTTTTCCCGCGCGAAGTAAACTTGCAGATTGCATAAACGTTTCGGTATACAGGGACCCATATTTCGTAATTAGCATTGTATTATGAGATAAGTGCATTTCAGAAGCCATTCGGCTACCGATCTTGGAATCATGATTATTATTAACATTCCTATAGATATTGATGTCGTGACAATGCATTCAAATCGAACATTGTAGTATTTTACTAATCGTCGAACAAAGTATCGTTCGCCGTTAATTGCTGCTTAAACACTCAGTCGGTCCTAAGTCAACATTTGGCACGAATCAGTTTCAAAAATTAAATTTTACATAGTCATCCGAAAATGAAGGAATGTCGAGAAATGCATACATAGTAATATATGAGTGCGTGTTTGTAAAAGACTATTTCGAATAACAACTCCTGGTATAAGTTATTTTTTCCAAAACAGTAAAAAATACGTTACTGCTACCGCTTTACCATTATCACGTTAGTTGCCATTTGTGGGAAATTAAATTATGACTTTCTAGTTTTTTTGAGTAATTTCTAAGTGATAAGATATCAAATTGCGTAAACTATTTTAATTACCAACTACATACATAACATACGTTAATTTGCAATCTTGAGTCTACATTTAAAAATGATCATTTAGAAGCCAAACTGATCGACTCTTTTTCTGCCAACCATTCGACTTCATTACATAAGTACACGATTAATGTCCAATTCTCAAGAAACAAATGTCTTACTTACATAAGTTTATTGATTGCATGAAGATGATACAAACAGTAGCACATACTAAAGTAAACATAAAAGATAATATTTACGATGTCATAACTTTTTCTTGCTTTTCAGTTCATATAGTTAGTCGATTCGAGTTCTTCACGACTCAAATAATGTGTCACTTTTATAATAAATTTAGACGAATAACTTACGGAAATCTTGAAATATTCAAATTAAAAGTCTCAACACTAGTACAATTCACAATACTGGTACAATCAGATCGATCTATCAAAAAAAAAAAAAAAAAAAAAAAAAAAAGTCGTTCGATCTCTTCGCAAATTTATATATTTACAAATTGTGTAAATCGTAGCATCGGGACGTTGGCTAAATTTGATTTTAACCACGGCGCGAGTCACGCGATCGAACGTGGTCATCGACGATCGACGTCTCCAGCGATCGTTGCCGTCGATGACAGGCACGAACGGAGCGTACAAAATTCGTTTCCGGTTGAGCGGTTCCGCGAAATGATTTATTATGCCGTCGAGCGTGCACAGAGAGTAGAGAGGAACCGAACGGAGCGTGACCTGCGGTGAGCGCATTGTAGACACGGTGAATCGGCACCGAGAAGAATATGAACCGATCCCTCTCCCTGCCCGTGTCCCACAAGGAAAGCCCCCATTGTTTTCTTTATTGGAACACCCTGGCTGAATAGGGCCGGGCATTGGGTACCAGGGGCCAGCCCGATGGAGCATAGAAAAGGGGGTAATTATATGGGCGCCACTCGGCGCACCAGCAATCACGCGATCGTAATCCATCCTTTCAGATAGAGGCGACGCTGATGTGTTGGTATATCGTAGGGGCCAGATGCGCATCGCTCGTGGTCCGCTTTTTATGCGGCCTCGTTCGGGATCGTATTTACACAGCGATCTCGAGAGATCGACCTGATCCGCTTGGCTGGAAGGATAATTGGCCACGATGTTAAATAGATCGGTCGACCAATTGCTTTTCTGCCGCGGCCCTGTCAACAGGCGTCGGGAACAGTCGTACTTGATGGAAAGTACGGGGTCTTCAAAAAATCTCGATTAACCGGCATTTTCTTTTTTTACTTGGTCGTATGATTGTTTTATAATCGTTCCTACCGTATTGCGTGGAAAAATGTCTGTAGAATCGCGGAGGTCTTGTTTCAGCGTGTCTGATGTTTTGTGAATCCTGTTAGTGTTCCGCGAATACAGAGAAGATTATTTGATCGTTATTTATGATGAAAGATTTGCAAGTGACATGTATGCATTATGAATGACGTATAGTATCGATAATTATACTATACAACCGTGATCACTGTTTTCGACTAAATTATCCAAATTTCTCAAAGATAATACAGATACTTCTCCGGTATAAATCACGTTTAATAATGCATTTCCTGCATCGGATCCCGCGCGCCACGATTTCCACTTTATCCTGTACACATCACGTTTCAATTGGGCGGCTGCACGTGCAACAAGCGCCTGATCGGACGAGCATGGTTTTTAGTCACGCTGTCATCGATCGCCCCCACTTATTCGAACGTTTGTCCATCCTGATGCTGGGGTGAACGAAGTCGTCACATTGAATGATGTTGCTTCCGGTCGGTGCGCCTTTTCCCCGACGGAATCGCGTTAACGAAGCGTCGAAAAACGGTTTAAACCGGTGGCGTCCGCCGGTGGACCAATGCGTCAGCGCGAAGTCCTCGTGATCGTCGTTATTACCAGAGAAGGAAAACGGTGTCGGGAACAGAAGAGAGAAAAAGAGAGAGACAGAGGGAGAGAACAGGAGTGCCTATGAGCGCTTATAAAAGGACGCGCGGAACAAGCCGGTTAAATGGGAAACGAGGGGCGCAGAGGGGAAGTTACGTTGACGTTTCGGGGTGGCAACAGCGGCAGCAGCAGCAGCGGCAGACTTCTCAATGAGTTCCTAAATCGAAAGGGCTTTCGCCCCTCGTTCGTTCACCCCCTGTGGCTCGGGATGGCACCCTCATATAGATGGAAGAGAAGCAGCGTGTTTGGAGAGTCAGAGGGGTTGGCGGTGGTAAAGAGGGAAGAAAATAACAGATTTCCCAGACGCGCCTCATTCGAACCCCCTTGCCACGTAGACTCTCTCTGCACCGGCGGTGAGAGCCAGGAAGAGTGGCAAAGAAGAAGAAGAAGAGGACGAGGAATTTTTTCTCCCTCTCTTCTCTATCTGGCTGTCTTTTTTCGTTCATGGCGCTCGTCTTTCCGCCATCTCCTAGGCCGTCTCCACTGTCAGTGGATGCTTCCTAACGAGAGGCAAGAAAGTTCTTACCGACGATACCCTTCCCCTATCTTTACCCGAGAAGAGAGTTCCACCGCCAATGCTCTTCTTCCTTCGAGACTCCTTCTTTTCTGACTCTCTTCTACTTTCCGCTCGCGTCCTCTTCCTTTGTCGTATGTATATAAGGGAACGATGGAAGTTCCTCGTGGGCAGGCCATTGCGTCGGGGAGGACCCTTCAACCCCGGCTCCGCTGCTGATTAAGGCATAAAAGGCATAAAAGGCGGAGGGATATATACAGTGCTGGGCGAGCCCTGGCCAGAAGGAAGGGGAAAAGAAATTTGTTCAGCGACGGGGAGGATGGATCGTGGCGGGGCGATGAAGAGACCCGGAGCAAATATAACGGGACGGGATACCTAATTGTAAGTACATTATACCTTCGGTCCGCACGGGATTATACAGCTGCTTCTTTATTGCTGACAGTGGCGTCTTTTATCCGTAATCCCACTGGTTCGTTCCGATTATAGCTCCGGAATAGCTGCCTGTCCCTCTTCCCATTCCGGCGAGTCTCTGTTCGTATCGCGAAAAAGTGCCTCCTTTGTTTTTCTCGCGAATCATATAAATCGCCAATTTCAAGGGCCGTGGTGCGCGCCCGTTTTCAATGTACGCTCTTGTCGGGACTTTTTTATCTCCGATGCCTCTGTTGGCTGACTTGGTATTCTTGCGGAAAAATCAGACACACACTGTTCCCCTTCTTTTCATCGGCCTCGACGTTTCCTCTTACTCCTCGTTTTTATCAACTCTTCGTTCTCCTTCCTACCTTCAATTTTGTTCATCGGGAGAGGAAGACATCGATTTGCCTGACGTCCGTAGAAATCGAACGGGCGATGATTAATACGAGAAAGAAGTAGGGAAAAGATTGAAAATAATGCGTTCGCGTGTCCCCGCAGAATGGCTGACTCGCTTGAAAACACGAATCGATACATCGACGCGACGAAACCTCCGACGAAACGAATAAAGGAAAATACAGAGTGCACCACTAGAGGGAAGGAAAGGGGTTGGGGCCGCATGGAGGAGGGAATCACGTAGAAACGATCTGGGCGACCCTTTTTATTTCACGATGAAATCCAACCGCAAGGCCAATCTGGCCAAAACCTCGTAATTTATCCGGGAAAGTATAGGGCTCGGGGAAAATGGCAATAGCACGATATCGTGTTTCGTTCGTTTTCAATTGGACGATAATTGACATTTCCCTCGGAGGCGTAGCGCAATATCGGGATCCGCCAATTTACTTAAACCACCTAAATTAAGACTGTTGCTTTCCCGCTCTGGCTCGACGGTAGAACAAATTTCGAGCACCGCTCTTTTTTCATGCGGTCAGCGAATAAAAATGTAATATCTTAAGATATCCTGGCAGAAATGTAAAAACAAGAATAACTCGTTAACCCAGCTTCTGATTCGTACGTCCATGAACAAAACGATATAGATCTTTTATATTATGTGGTGAAATCGATGCTGCATGAACTTTAATTTTATGCATCGAAACGAACGTGATAAAGCTGTTTATATTCGTTATACGTGTATTGGGCAACCGCCATTATATGTATAAAAGAATTACAAAAAGGTATGAAATCAAGGAACATTCTTGTGTTCTTTTTAACAATGATCGTTACAAGTAGTCAGCGTTAAATGGATTTCATTTTAAGAATCGAAGTACCAGATACTAAATTTTCTCGCTTGATCGTTAATTTATCGACAAGGAAAAACAAATTATCTCGTTATACTGGCAATCATCAGTGTTATTTATTTATTACATTAGTGTCCTGTTATTCTTAATAAATTAGGTATTTATTGAGAAAACATTGTCAGGTACAGATTTGAGAGTTTTAGGTGCAACTAATTCGTTCGTATCGATCTTTTATCCAGAGTATAAAAGAAGTTTCCGACTAACAAGGGATGCGATTCACAAATTAAACAACTGGTAGAACAGCAGCATCGCATGATTAGATATCATCAGTGTAATCTTAACAACATATCTTAATAATTGCAAAAAAAGGTATACACAGAAAACTCATGCGAAGCAAGAAAAACTACATCGAACATAAAGAAACAAGAAATAGGAAGGGAGAAAGATGGGAACTCGTGTCGCGAGGTGCGAGTTTCAAACGTCTTCATCACGACAGGGTGATCTGAAGTCGTCCGTCATTTCCGGTGCATGAGACCCCCGGCTATCTCTTCGCTCGCCAGTCGATCGTCGAATTCGTTTTGTTATCCTGATGTCGCGTTTATCGTCGGTACACATCGTGTACCGCCGTAGAGATAGAAGGCGTTCCTTGGGGTCCGGGATTTTATGCGATTGGCGAAAGGGAATGCATCGAACGACCGGCTCCCCGGTTCCTTTTTCGCGTTTCCGAACGAATGGTCGCGCTCCATATCTGCATGTGTAAGGGGCAGTAAGAACAGCGCGAACAGATAGTGGAGCGGCGAGCGTGTCGACCCGTTTATCGAGCCGTGTATTTACGCGCGGCGTGACTCGTAGACGCGCGTTCGCCAGATAACCACGATAATATAGAAACGCCAATAATGAAATACGATAAGCCGACGAGTAGAGAATTTGTACGATGGTGGAGCCCGTCGTGGGTTAAAGAGCTGTTAGTGTAATCGGAACGACTCTATACCTATGTCCTGGCGAGCAGCCGCACGGGGGCAATTAGAAACACTCCTCGTTCGTCGTACATCGCTGCGTGTAGCCCACGCGTGCGCGTAGTAATACACCTCGCCTCGATATGTACACCAAAGATCGGCGCGTAGTAATACACCTCGCCTCGATATGTACACCAAAGATCGAGATACGTATTATGCGCGGCTTGTTCGGCCACGGCCACGATAAACCTCTCTCGCGAATAAATTACGCGACGATAGGTTGACACGTTCGAAGAAGAAGCGCACGGTTGCACGCGTTTTGCACACGCGTCCAACGTCCCTTTTCTTTTCTTTTTCGAAATCGAAGATTCCAGTCGCTTTCGTTGGACGTCGCTAATCGTCTCGTTTTACGCTACATCGTGCTTGTCGGCGACTCTCCGGGACCCTTTTCTTCCCTCACCCTCCTAGTCCCGTCTTCAACGTTGTCTCTCATCCTTTTCCATCGTACCTACGTTTATCTCTCTCCGGCGGAGGGGATGGGAACACGCGTCGTCGCGGACCTCAGGTAGGGAGCAAAGTCAATTTCGAGGCGAGATGCCACGGGGTTAATGGGCCTCCTTTGTCGTAAATTCGGGCTTTAGTGTGAAAGCTGCCTAAACCTACCTCCGTTGCTCTTTCCTTCGCCAGGGGAGTTCCCCTTCGCTTCGTGCCTCTGGGAGCCTTGTAACAAACAGGATACAGGTACTTCGGACCTTACATCTTTTTTTTCCCCTGCACTCCATCCTACCTTCTCTCGTGCATGATTTTTCTTCCTTTTATCTATCTTTTTTTCCCGTTCTGACTTACTCCTGTGTCGCTGTTCTTTGTTGCTCCTCGACCGACTGTTCTCTTTCACCTTGCTCGGGCATCCTTTTTTCACTGTCTGTTTCCCTCGGTGGCACCCGTATACATAGGTACGTTCTTCTTTCTTTATTTCTCTCCCTTTACCGTTTTCCCTTCGTCCCTTTTTCAACCTCGCCCCAGACTAGCCAGGTCCTTTCTCTTTGTCACGCTTTAACGTTCTTTTCTTCTGTTTTCTACCTATCTCTCTTCCGCTCCCTCCATCTGTCGGCATCGCCTGCCTCCACATCGTCGAGCGATTTATTATCCGACCGTTCCACCTCGGGCACCGTTCTGCTTAGCCGCTGTTTTTTATTCCCGGTGAATAAGGGGAAGCGGGAGAGGGAAAGAGAGAGAGAGAGAGAGAGAGAGAGTTGGATCAACGGAGCGCGAGACGATGGAACAGGGATGATGATGGGGAGGGGAAACACGGCGGAAACTGGAGAGCCAAGAGCAGAGAGGAACTGCTGGAAAAGAAGATAAATCGCGACAGTTGCCAACCTAAGAAGTTTGATTATGTTGGCTCAGCCGACGCTACGCTCGGTTAGATTTGTATTAAGCTCGAGCCCGCGCGCGCGCCCCGCGTCGCTCCGAATATGCTTTATAAGCGTATCGCGGTGTGCTCGGCTGCTGCGAAATCCTGGATAGTCGAAAATAGGGGAAGAAAACGGGGCTTGAAGTTACACGACGTACCAGCTCGCTGATGGATCGGTAACGCTTAATCTTCTCGCGTTGATGGAGTAATTGGAGTTTCAGTTTATTTTCCTCTATTTTATCTTTTTCCTTTTTTTCTTCTGCCTTTCCATTCGACGGAGTGTTAACAGATTCTTGTTTGATTTTCTGGTTATTAAAAACTGGAGAATATATGAGATAGAAAAGCTTTGAGGTCGTTCTCTTTCTACGAAATCCGTGGGATATCGTTTTTTTTTCTGTGTGTGATGGTGGGAGAGATACGTTATGAGATAATTCGAAACATTTGTTGTCGGTTACACACGCTTGTCGCGTGGGTGGTGTAGGTGTTTAAATCTCGGAATGTTTAGATCCCTGCCATGGTTTCACTCTGTGAAGTGGAGTTTATGTGTAAACGATACGGGTCTGACAGGTCGCCTATTCCTGGTATACGAAAGTGTGAACACTTGAAAACACTTCCCGTTTCCAGGATGCGTGTTCTTGTGAACACAGAAATAAAAAACTGTTCGCGCTTTGTTTGTTCAGTTCATTACGTGTGTTTGTGCTAAAACATACCGCGCTTCTAAAAACAATTTTTTAAACATACGTTTAAAATACATAACGCTCTTCGCTTTCACCGTATGTTTCAGTTTCCGTATCAATTTCATGAAAATTTCAAGAAGAAATATTATAAAAATGTTTTTGAAATTATGGTTTTATCCATTTCTCTATAAATACTATGTATTTCTACGCATTATTGAATTTCAATTACTTCTAGAATCAAAATGGTAGAATTTCATGCTCCATCTCCTGCAAGTTTTCCTCCATTCAATTAAAAATATTTTTTTATTACTTCATAATAATCCGTATAATATAACTTTATTTAAAAACTAAAAAGACGAGGAACTTCAAATATTGTATTATATTTTGAAAAATGAGAAAATGTTAGATAGCACATTCTGATTTGCAGGACAGAATAGTTTATTAAAAAAAGAATAAAATTACACCAAATTTCACGCGCTTTCCTTATTTCTTACCATCATCTCTGTTTCGCGACAGGATTAAATTAAAGAACATCCTCGTGAGCGCAATGAAGATCGTTTATCCGATAAACATCTTTGGTCACCGTTGACCCAGCCATCGTGAAACGCGCTAAACAAGGTTACGCTCCAATTCATGCAACACGAGCATGCAGGTACACGCACACACGGCATATACGCGCGTATGCAAATCGGTCTGCTTTTCAGCAAACTGCTGTATATCAGTTTCACAATTACGAAACAGCGAGGGACTGGGAATTACTGGAAGATCAGTTTCCTAAACGAAACAAATTAGCGGCGTAATGGACGGCAAATGCGGCGGGACTCCGTTTTCACGGAGATCGTTTCACAGAAATACTGGTAGCTGCCGAGAACTTCGGAGATTAAGATAATTTTATTATCGCCGGCCTCGCACTGGCTATGCCATTAGCGGGGAATGTTAATGGGCCGTTGTATCGACCGAGCGGAACGAACGATTTCGCTCGACTAGGCGAGGTAAAAATGTTTAATAGACACGAGTTATGTGTGTTTCTCTCGTCTAATGTGGTTTAATCGCTCCGATTAACGGATCTCGCCGATCGTGTCGACCTCTTTCACTTCCAAATGCAGTTCTCTGTTCGCTTAGAGGTGGGTCGAAAGTCATCGTACGTTCGTAATTCCAGGTGAAAGATTAAGTCGTATAGATCCTTTTTTCTTCGAGAAGTTCCGTGTCGATCGATCAAAGAAGCGTAACCATGTTTTCAGTCCAAATGGAGTGACTGATCTTTATTTTATAATCTCTTGCCCGTCTAAACAAGTATTACTAATGAAATTGTAGGTGTTACAAGTTACCAATAACAATATACAGCCTTGTACAATAGTAACAAGCTTGGTATTAAAATAAACGAAAATTTTCAAGCTAATTTAAAAATACCCTACTTGACAGAAAAGCATAAAGCTATAAAGAAGTTTACAATCTGCAACTTGTAACTTGTCAATTTACAAACATTATGAGCTAGTAAATTACCGCGCAAGGGAGTATTTAATTTATCCGACAAACTATAGCCAGAATCGTTATAATTCATGCGAGATATTTGACTTCGCCTCTGGTTTCATCCATTAAATCTTCGAGTTCCCAGCAACTAATGGATTGCCTACAAAAAACTGGAAGAAAATGAAAAGAGTTATTCATCGTCTGTTTGACATATTTTCCATAAACAGCCTTTTCCAGATCACGTGTGCACACACACGACTTTGGCTGCGTGGCCACACGTGGTACACGCGGTACACGCAGCAGGGGAGAGAGCAAGAGGGAACGTGCGCGTCGTCGACGAGCGAGTGGGTCACGCAAAAACAAATGATCCGCCGCTTCCAGCCGCGATAAAAACCGGCGTCTGGATTAAACGTGCCTCTTGAATGGAGACGTTTTTCTGTAATGGAAGGTTGGCAGGCCGTAAAGAGAATTCATCCACGACCGATCGAGCACCTGCCCGGGTGAGCGCACCGAGGGGCCCACAAAGAGCTCTGCCCGGAACTTGTGAAAATAATTCCTGCCTCCTCGAGGCCTGTGTGCACGGTTACGCGCCCCATTACAATGACGACGTGTATATACGAGTTCCCTATGCTTTTATGCCCGGCCCTCGTTTTAAACGGGATCGAGGGCAGGTGTCTTTATTCTGAACGATGCTGTATGTCATCCCGGCGAGTAGTTGCCATTTAATGCGCGCAACAAAGGTCAACCAGAAGGGGCCGGTTGCGAGCAGACCGGCGCGAGCCATGAACGTAATTGCCCGGTAATTATTTTTGAGCGGCAAACTGAACGTAGAAAGTTCGAGGAATCGACGTCTCGTGGAGAAGTTGTTTGCCTAGTGGAGCGCACTTTTCATGCCGTTTCGAGGCTCTGGCTCTATACCGGTCGGTCCCACAATAAGAGTTCGAGTAACGGATCGTTTTAATCGGTTAGCCGAGGTTCGTTAATGGTGTCTGATTCTTTGGTATGTTAATTGCATTTCATGGCTGGGAAATTCGTGGTGTAGAAAAGGAATTTATTCCCTTCGCTTGTATGTATTATGTACCGGGCTATGTTCGAGGTACGAAACTGTTTGGCAAACGCGAGTTTATTTAAGATAGGCTTCGCTCCGATATATCCTTTGAATTATTTTTGATCCAAAGTGTTCTTTTATCGTTAAAGAGTTTCTCTCAAATTGCAGTATTGTTAATACGCATTGTTTCTGGTCTGACGTTTACGTCGAAGTTTTTCTTGAAATATCAGCAGCCTTTTCGTTTATTGAAACTAGAACGAAACTAGAGTCGACTATAAACCAAGTTCTATTTTAATATACGATTACAAACGCATAATGGATTTTTTCCCTACAAAAGTAAATTAAATGTATTTGTCTGACGATATTTCCTCGATAAAGAACGAGAAACGGTATTCTTCGTTTATCGAAGCATTGCAGATGTAAATAATTATATACCTTTGCCCGAACAACTTCCTATAATAAGAAGGATAGTCAGACAGCGATTTGAACGACTTACAAAACATACGTCGGGGAAAATGTTGCGCACGATCGGTTCGGGTCACCGATCGAAACGCTCGAGCTCGTCTTCGAATTGATCGTACTCGATTCTAGAGTGGCGTACGAGTGGTTTGGTTCATGGATGGACGAGCACGTTTCATTGTGACCGGGCTATTTGCGAATTATCGCCCCTCGGCCACCGAAACTGCTCTCTTGCACTCTTAACCGTAACGACGGACTCGCAATTCGTTCGTAATGGCGGCTCTCTATTAGACGCAGTTTAAGTTTGTTGCGCCGAGACGGTTCAGTCGTCGAATTACCAGCGCGCTTGTAACGAGCCTGTATACCTATAAAAAATTCCTTAACCACGTACTCGAGATTGTAAACCTCGATTCGTCGAATCCGAGGGATCTTAATTCAGTTCTCGCCGCTAGCCTCTTATTCGTCGTTACGATTTCTTTCCTTTCGAATTGATAAAAAGACCGGTTATCTTAGCTGAAGGACTCGTAATAGGAAGAACCTCGCAATGCAGCCAGATAATGTTTTTGCCGATGTTTAATACGGTGATTCGAATGGAACGGTGAAACTTCCGCAATGCGATTGGACTGCATTCCGGACGATTTCTTCGCTAACAAAGACAAACGTGTTCTACTTCTGCGGTTAATTTGTATATAGAATGCTAGCTTTTAGATAATTCTTTTTATTAAGCAAAGTAGCATTTTAAATTTGTTTATATCGTATCTATAAAATAATTTATGCAACTATATATATAAATTTATAAACGTCTGATAAGAAATGTTATTTCATATTTTTGGTCGCTTGAGTAATATAGAGTACGATCTATCTGAAGAAACTAGCATATTGGCACATAATTGTAAGTACATATAAGGTATTCCCATGAAAACTTATATCTCTAAATAGGACATAATGTAACTAAATTGTAGACGTTCAATGTTTATTGTACACAGTTTTATCTAGGAGTTGCAAAGTACATACAAGTTATTCACATTACGCATTTCCTATTTTACACGAAATAGCTTTTCTAGGACCAATTTTATTATCTATATACTTACTTCTATAATAGCGTCTACGAGCAAACCAAACATACTGCGCATATACAAAATTCTACGAATAAAAAGCTGCGTAATTAGAAACTACGTTACAAAATGTAAATACATAATTAAACAAAAATATTATCCTACAAGATTTGTTTCATAATTTTATTCTAAAAAAATATAGGAATCATATCGGTAGAAATACATCGTATTTTCGAATTTCGCGCGGAAACCACCATGCGGTTAGGTCAGTCCGCGCGAATTACGATTTGCATGCGCATAAATTCGAGACGACGCGCACTGTCGAGCTGCTTGTCGCGATGTTAGCCGACTTTTATATGTTTATTGCCTACAGTCGTAGTTACTACGACGCGAACAAAAACGCGGTGGAGAATTTGGTTAATTAAAATCGCGCGGGCAACGCGGCGTCTCGCTGAGAGGAAGCACGCTGCACCATACCGGAAACGTGGTCGTCGACGCGTTCTCGCGTTAAACCGTCCGCCGTCTCCCGCCGGCTCAGGAATTCAAATTTTAATTTCGTTCGTCACGGACGTGGCCGCTTTGTAATCTCGCGCCGTTGGAAATTGTGGCGCGAGTTCGCGCCTGTCTAGTCACTCGACCGAGCGCGATTCGCTTCTTGAACGGCATCCACTTCCATTAATGGAAATGCTTTTCGTTGTTAAGAACGCTTTAACGTATGAAAAACAATCGATATTCTATTTAGGAGAAACGAATTCAACGTTATGAAAACGTGACCGAATTGCTAAATATTTATGGTTCAGCTGAATAAATAAAGAATTAAATGTGCAGTAATTTTGGTTTTGATTGAGAGTTTGATGTTGCGAGGAGATGTTTGGAATTGTATTTTTAATGGTTAGAGTAGGTATTGTTAATAGAGGAACTGAATATTTCATGTTTTTAATTGGATGTTACACACCGAGTTGATGTAGAAATTTAGTAACTCTGAGAATTAATTCAAGGATTCTAAAGTTATATAGTCGTACAATATAAAATATCGTTTGAAAGTTAAACAAATTTATTTGTTCGAAAAAGTCTATTTTTCTGTATAATTTGATGCCGAAAAAATGTCGAATGAGATTATATCGTTGATATATTTCAACATATATTGATGAACTTGAAGAACGTATATATAAAAAAGAGGAAGTTTGTTTTTAATACAAAGCCACTTTTTCCTATTACAGTTACATAATTAGTGTTTGTTATCTTCTTTTTTCCTTCCAACATACTCATTGCAATAAAAGACTATAACAAATGACTATAGCAAGAACAAACTTCTTCTCTACTTACATATTCCTTAAGATTATACAAGTTAAAAATTCTTACTTTACAACATTTCACACGATACATATCGCAACATGCTGTAATTCAGTTTCAACCACGTGTAATCTTGTTGATCACTTAAATACCTCCTCATTTCTCTCGCACTCGAACATACTCAACGACCATACATGTTTTATACCTCTTTGGCTTTATGTTTCCACAGTCTCTTCGCATGTCCACCTACGCGGCTATCCCAGAAACTCGCAATTACACACACGTAACAACACGCAGCGTACAATCGGTAAGTTCATTCCGCAGATATTTCCATTTTGCCTAACAATTCAGAAACCAACGCGCGTTTTCTCGCGTCGGGACTAACGATCTCGTGATCGAACAAAAACCACTTCGAGCCTCTTTACCTCGGTACCTGGCATCGTTCCCTGCATTCGTTTACCAGCTCCGATCTACCGGCGAGAAGTCTGTTCACGGTCGATAAAATACGTCAAAAAGAAAGGGGCATGTGTGCAGCGTGTACGGACGGGAAAAACGAAAACGAGCGTGTTGCGAGGTAAGCCTCTGAAATTTATGCGACACGTTGCCTCGTTATCGCCGCACGAGCAAATGAAAATCGCGTTTGCACCATCCACCGCGGATGTGTAAAGATGGGATTTCCTATAAGAGGCGTCAGTCGAATATGTCTAGATATCGCACGTGTATTTCAGAAGTGACACAACTCAAACACAAGTTTTTCAAGTTCTTACCTCTGCATTGTATTGGCACGCAGTGGATCATGAAAGTATTTGTACAGATGTAAACATTTTTTCATCGATATATTATACGTCCGTTGTAAGAACCATTTTGAAATTTCATTATCATTGTAACGATATCCGGTTATCATGAGTATATTGGTAAATTTTGGAACTAGTCTGAAAATGTATACTGAAGTTAGAAGATATTCAATGCAGAGACGACAAAAATATATATAAACAATCGATCATCGATTATATTAATAATTTTAAATATTCAGTGCGACTGTTTCCCACATTTACTATATATTTAAAATGGCTATTTAATAATAAATATCTCGTAACTTCTACATATACTAAATTTTTAGATTTCAAGTTTGCTAATATATTATGCCAATAGTCGTGATAGTTACGCTACTGATGAAATTTAGAAATATTTTATATACAACACACGTAATACCTACACGAAAGTTTTCTATAGTAAATTATTCAAATACTTCTTTAAATCGCGATAAGCGTTTATAAAAAGATCTACCGTAAGCACGATGCTCAAGCTTATTTCCTCTTTGCCTCTTCGCTATCTAGCGAACGAATCACGGGTCTCGATAGTCGAAGAAACGCGATCCCGTGAATTTCGCTGACGACATAAATATTTGCCTCGGATAATTCTTCACTCCGCCGTCCCTAATTACCGTTGGCGTAATGCTTACACGTATGCCAGTCACGTAGCAGTTATAAACATGGTGTACGCCTGCAGGTGACTGTAACAGCGCGAGATAATCAATCCGCGCGCTTGCGTTCTACGGGACGGAGCTCCCTCCGGCTGCGTGCAAGTATCTCGCACATTAATGACTCATTATCGCTGTACCGTTATGGTCTTGGTCCGTGTTTGCGGCCAATGCATTACGGGTCACGGAAAATCTTTTCATCGCCGTATCACGGCTAGCGAGCCTCGCGTTCGCCGCGCGCATTAATTCAAATCTACCGGAACGCGCACGCTTTGCGTTCTAAGTTATAACCAAAGAAAAGACGGTGGTTTTGCGTTCTACATACACGCTACATAGAGAACGCCTTGTCGCGGCGTTTAAGTTAACGTGAGTGTACTGAAATTGTCTGCTGTGGACATTTTCATGGATTATTTTCTATATGGAGGTACGGGGAAAAGAGGGAAAGAAGTTTGGTTAGACATAAATATTGGATTTTCGAGGGAATAATTACATCCAGTTGATTGAAAATATTGTTACAAAAATTGGTTGCATTCGTAGTTATTTGTATTATTGCTATTTGAATATCATTCGTGTGTATTATTATTTAATCGTAAATATTTAAGATATTTAAGCTTAGTGTTACACTTCAGTTCTGTGCGTGTCTTATTTATATCTCTTGTATAGTTTAAATACAAATTACGTAAATTATAAAGTAATTTTGAGTAAAACTACTTTTACTTTTACTGAAATTTGTCTGAATGATAATAGTTGTATTTACTGTTGTTATCTTTATGTGTTTCAGTTACACAAAGACTTTTCGTTCTCTATTTATAGAACTGAACTAGAGGGATCGTTATTATTCGAATATCAAAATGTTGCGCTCATCAAGATTAACATTCTCACTGACTGCGCATTCAACCAGTCGTAGTAAAGTCAACGAATAAAGCGTTTTAACATCCACTGTGTAAACCTCGCCATTAATACCGTGGATGTTTGCAAATCGTAAATCGAATAAGAACACCTCGAAACTTGGTTGATAGTCAAATATGCGTGAATTCTATAAATCATCGAATCAATTTACCAAACCCGTTTTCCAAAACGAAGAACCGTGTAAAATAACCTTGGCAAATGTTCTTTTCCATAAAAAAAATGTTATTTTTCATTAAAAAAGTGTTATTTTTTCATAAAAATCACCTTATTCGCTATCGTTGCGATTTCGATCGCTACACCCTATATGGCAGCAACACGCAATCAAGTCTGTTTATTAGAATCGCGACAGGCGAAATTCCGTGTAGCCAGGTCGTAAACTGACGCGATCTTTCCTGTTATTTCTTTCTTTATTTTTTTTTTTTTATTTTTATTTTTACGACGCTTCTTCGAATGAGAGTCACTGAGCATTCGCCTCTAATCTCGCTACTTAAGACCATAATACGTTTGGTAAACGTTATCGAGTCGATAGAAGAAAGAAGCAGTAAATGAGCGAGCGCGTGCGTGTGTGTACGTGAGAGGGAGAGAGAGAATGGGAGGAGGAGAGTAAAGAGGTTAATATTTGCGGGAACGATAATGACAAGCGCGCGTGAAAGTACAAGGTATTCTCCATCGTTGATCGTTACGTAACGCGGGTGAATTCATTTTCGTACTAGCGTGTCCGCAATTTCGAGCGCGAAACGCGTTTCCCTGGTCGGCCAAGCGAAACGTGTAATTCGCAGGCGTTACATCGTTTACATCGATGATTAAAATGCCCGCCTTGAATTCTCGCTCGCCCCTTATCCGATCGTTTGATCATAAGGCTCGTTATTCGCATGACCTCGCTTGCGCAATGTCCTACCTGCATTCTGTCTCGGCTCGAACAGTTCATTTCAAATCTCGTCAACTCTGATAATATATTAAATCGATTTAGAAGGAAATGTTAGCGGCATATTAGAGTATGATACAGATAATGATATTTTAAAAACCTCTAGAATTAGGAGTTATCGTTATGAGGAATTGGGTGTATTGGTCACAGATCGAGAGTATTATATAATTCAATTAAGTATTCACATAAGTATTACATAATGAAAGAATATTCTGTTCACGTTTTACCTTCAACCGTCCTTTATGTCAATTTGATACGCTACGAAGACAATCTTGAAGACAATGCGAATGTCTTGTGCCTTTGACGTTAATAACCATGCAATCGATGAAACGTTAATTTTTAAATAAAATGATCTTATGGCTGAATTTATAGGAACTTCATTCGGTTATTCCTAGTAGAAGAATATACAAGCTTAATTATTTATTGCTTGATCGTGCTAATCTTCTTATCGTTACATCAACCGCATATCAAGGAACAAATTAAAGTAAAGAAAATAAGAGGCGGACGGAAATTACGTATTCGAATATCTAACTTCCAACAAACTCTATTTACTTTCTAAAAATAAACCTATTAACAGCGCGTAAGATATTTTCCAAATACTAACTGATCGAAGAAAACGACGTTATAACCTCGCTAATACGTGTACAAACTGCCATATCAATTGCACAAAGCTCGTTGCATAATATATTCCAGGCATACGCGACTTTCGCTAATAAAGCGTTAAGTAACCGTCGAATTATTTACGACGTCATCCAACGCCTTCCAAGCATCTCGCAGAGACCTCAATTTCTCGAAGCGCCCAAAAGCTTGGTATCTCCACATTTGGTCCCGTTCTTGTTAACAGTCTCCCGAGGCAGGGAATCCTGCGGGTTCGGCATCCGCGCAAGCTGTGAGTCCTCGTGAGGACCACACGGGACCCATGGAAATCGCTGCCGTGTCCCGTATTCCCGGATTTCGAAATAACATGCAAATCCAGCCGACGTATAGCCGAGTATATGTGTATATAAAGGGGCTGCATATGCATGTCTTTATCCGTGTTGCGCACACGTGTCTGCGCGTGGTCGACCATATTAGAGGGTGGCACGTGGTGTGCCCTTCGAATCTTTGACGCGATGGTGGTTCGCGAGCTTCCGCCCCCGTATATGAATATTTCAATTCGCCGTGAAATTCAGTGAACTTTGAAACCGTGGTGTAACCTAGCGCAAACAAAGAGAAGATCAGCAGACAAAGAGAACGGAGAGAGACACAGGGTGTTGAAGGGAAAGTGAATGTTTATCGTAGCGTTTTATTGTACGTAGTTATCTTATCGTTCTGTCATAAAGTTATCGTCTTAATATAATTTTTATATAATTTTTATGAATGCAACTAGAGAGACGAAACCTATGAACATAGAGACGTTTTTGTACAGTTTGAATGTTATACTCAGTACTCTGTTTTGGATATATTTTATATCTTGGAATATCACGCGCGTTCCGTATATTTCTCAATATTTCAATTTCCTATAAAAGCATTTATATTAATAAGTTATAATAATCAATATTTTTGAAATATTCCATAATACACAACAGTTTTTGGTACCGTAATATGGAACTGATAATGGAACGTTTGAATCGTAAAATTAATTATTGCGTTCTCTATGATTTTCATTTAATTTCATTCGTTCGCTTCAGGACGAGAAATGTGAATTATGCGAGTGAAACAAAGATTCGTCAAGTGATTTTCAAATTCGATTTACCAATGTGTCTTAAGAATGTGTCTTTTAATTCTAAATTGTTCACATTTTGAAAAATAAATCTCGACATTCTCGTTATTTTATCGTCCGTCTTTTTTTTTTTTTTTTTTTTTTTTAATGCCCTGTGTAGAGGATGAAAGGCGACGATTCGAGGCAAAGATTCGAGAGACTCGCCGTGAAATCGATCCCAAGGGAGGTCCGGAAGTTTCCAGGCTTTATCGAAAGTGATCTTTTTACGTTTGCAACACTCGATGAAATCGAACGATCGTTTTTGTCGTTCGCCAGGTTTCTGGGTTGCGTCAGAGTATCGTGTACGAGCGAACGATGTTGGGAATCCGAGCACGGGATGGATTTACCGGGGTTAGATTCGACTTGGGGGGTCCGGGATTTTTGCGGTTCGTCGAAACTCGATGGATTCCAAGCGACGGGTAATATGCGAAAATCGCTTCGCTACGCGGCACGCGTTGCGCGCGCCAGAATCCCTGGAATCTGTGGATATCCTGGGACCGCCGAAGACGCGATAACTCTCGCGCACTTCCGATTCGTCGACGTTCTACAGCCTTTTGAGCGAGAGAAGGATGAAGCTCATAGAACTGCGATGTAGGTTATGTATATAGGTTGATATACGGCGAGAGTATTACTGTCGAATAATATAGAAAGATTTAGAGGAAAAGCGCTACACGTGAGTCAATTTTTATATTAAGAGTATGGCCGGGTAAAATAAAATGTTGATATCGATGATATACTTGTGACTATTCGAATATCGATTCTATGTATGTATTGTTCTATGTAATTACGCTTTTGGTTTTTGGAAAAAGATGTACTTGTATTACTGTCCCATTAAGCCCTTCGATTGTAATTTGGGGATGTTAATGCTGATGTGAGTGGATAACGATATTGTGGTAAAAGTAGATACTTTGGATAATTGATTTGTGCGCGATAGCAAAGGTTGGAAATGGGCTTTATGGATATTGTAGGTACAAAGCGGATTTTTAACGTTTAACACATGCGGTATTTGAGATAATAATAATATTATTATTATCATAATACACGTATAAAGTAGTTAAAGAGGAAAGCACTTTCGAACACAGTTACTCGTTTGTAAATATGTCGAAGGAAAAGATAAGAAGTAACAAAGTCGAGGCAATATCCGCGCAATAATGAAGCGCAGCTGATTACACATCAGCGAATCATAATTTGAAGAATTTCTTTTACATTTAACGCATACGCGTATAAAATTAAATACTGATAAAGTCCAATCAATTTGCAAAATCGGGAGATCTTGTTTTTTCACCAAACATCGTTCCGTTTTATTTTTCATTCTTTTTTTTTTTGTTTTAATATTTTCGTTTAAATTCGATAATTTGATAAGCGATAAGATCGGAATATTGCAGTGAGCGGCCAACAAAACAGCTGTTATTTATTTCGCGTTGGTTGCAACGGCCCGCGAGAAAAGGATCAAATATCGCGGACACTTCGTGCCTGATGGTTTATTGTTAGTCAAATGATCGAGGGCGGCGAACTGATACGCGTTCGATAGCAATTTGTATCTACCCAGAGAGTTATTGCGCAGCGCGCGGCCGAATCAGCTCGAAATTGATGTGCAAGTACACACAGCCGTGCCTGCGTTGTTTGTTTTTAATTTTCCTTCTCAAATACGTTGCCAAATAGCGTGCCGCGATTTCTACGAGAAATTTCCACGGTGCATTTTCTCGCGTCTTACGAGTTTGTTACATTGAATCAGGTGTCGATTAAAATTGCACGACAAATAAAATGAAATGGTTGAAATTGAAACGTCACAGAACAAGTTTCATGCCGATTGTTAATGTTGAAAAATTTGGAGTTAGAGTTAGGTTTCATATTAATCTGTAGTGTTTGAAGAATAAATCTGTGCTATAATGTTATTGTAATTTTTGTATAGAAACAACATGTAAATATTCTATTAGCGAGAGATAGATGTCTCAATAGACACACGATATTGCTCGCAATTATTCATGTTGAAGTAATTACTTCCAGAAAAACTCTACACCTTTTCTTTTGTATATCTGTGATCTGGAGACCGCTGTTACGAAGAGAATAGAATTTAGTGAAAAAAATTCAAAATAAGGAGAGGTCTATATTATTGTGCCCTTCAATATAAATTATGTTTTGGATTACAAGTTCTAGAAACAAAAACTATAAAGAAACAAGAGCTATAAGTAGATTTCTATTGCTGTTTCTTGTAGCTTTCAGCTACAGCCACACACCAAGGTTAACTTTTTGCTAATATCCTTTGCTATAAATATATAAACCTACTCCCTATCATAACTTCTTCCTACTGTATTGTAACACTGAAAGAGTGAGGATCTGGATCAGCATACACTATACCTGTACTTATACTTATGCCTACATTTATTTCAATATATTTTTCTATTACAAATTCATCCACTCGTTCCTCTATCAGTCAACCTCAACAATTCAAATCTTCATTTCACTTATATTATTAAAGCTAAGAACGAATTCCTTGTTATTGCTAATACAGTACGTACGATTCATTATTGGAACAGTGCACACATTTTTCATCCATTATATTATTGATTAGATATTGTACGCGTCTGAAATCGGAATTGTTCAAACAATATCTGTCTACTTTTAATGATGTTTGATTAATTACGTCTGCAAAATTAAATATACGTATGAATTTTGATGAGAATCGTCTCGACAAATCGAATTCGAAAAGATTCGAAATTAAAAAGAAAACGTAAGTTCCGAATGTCTTCACCGTAAAATTAAAAATCTCAAAAAATCAGACACCTTTGTTACATTACGAAATAATAATCACGTTTCACGCAACGAAAAAATAGCGGAGCAAAAATGAAAGGAAAAAGAAAGGGAAAAATGTGGAACCGATACGGTTTCGAGCGGATCGCAGCCACTCAATGCGATACACGTTAGGAAGCAATGATTGCCGCTACTGCGAATCACCGCGGCTGCCATTGTCACGTTCTAGAGTCCTTTAACATCCTCTTCAGAACGGAAGGGTGCTTGGCATTATGTGTAGGCAGCCGCGTCGAGTGCACTCGAGGATTCGTTTGCTCGGAAAAAATTCATTTGCGGCCGTGGTGCCCCCCTCGCGTCCGCGCTTCCGCCCTCGACTCCCAACCCTCCACAAGTTTTCAAGCTTCGAACTCGTCAAGTTCGAGCACTCCCGCCTAAATGCGGCTCAGCGACGTCGGCGATGCTTGAAATATTAATAAAAAAAGGAGGGAACCACGAACAACGGCCTCGTCGCGGAAAAGTACGTCTTGCCTGTGGGAATGATTCTTTAATTGTTTCTAGAATACTCTTTCCACCATGGTTCGTCGTTAGTATAGGCCTTCTTTTTTTCATTTTTCGTTGAATCGACGAGATTTGCGAAATTTTTTTCGCTTCGCTTCGGTGACAAGGAGTTTTTTCGCGGCTACGGAAAACGTAAAAGACGATAGAATTACGATCTTTATTATTTCTTTCGTCTGTGGAAAAGAGCTTGGTTCAAAGGATGGGTATAAAGCATTTACGCTGCTCCAGTTACTCGAGCAAAAAATATATTAAATTGTAACGTTTTGAAAATACTTTTGGCTTCTTTTAGGTGAAATTGTTTGAAGAATAACAACGTGAAATTCAATGAAAAAATAGAACAACGTATTGGAAAGATTTATTGAAAAATAACATCGATCGCAATATCGCCCGAAGGCTTGTAAGCGTTCTGAAAAAGATGTTCTCAAAAGAAGTTCTGAAAGAGATCGTCAAACGTTAATAGTTGCCTTCCCGTCATACATATTTCAGAAGGATGGCGGTAGAATAAATCTCGCCGGTTCCTATAATTGAGAAACTTTTCCTCCTAACGATTAGGTACAAGTTCCTTCATCTGTTATTCAGTTTATACCGGCGCATGGATTACATCGCAGACTGTAGATAGCGGATATACTTCGCAGACATAACACGTAAGCAAAGGCGTGTACAAGAGGAGGGTGAGCAGTTTCTCCAGGAGGGTCGCTTAATTAGAATTTAGTTAGACGAGGGTTGCTCTCGCTTGCTACTCTGCCTTCTCTACGTCTCTCTCCGTCTGCGTTGGCGCCGCGTTAACTGTACAAGATTATTCCCAGATAAACTAATTAGGTATCCGAAATCTGTGTGGATCCTCCGTACAGTCCGGCTAGACAGGGTGTTCTCGCGCTAAAGCGTTCGAAACAAAACATGAACCTAAGTTACCGATCTCTCGTGATACGGGCTGATGATTCAACTTGTCGTTCTTTATCGTTCCTTTACGCTCTTTTGACGCTCTCCAAGTAGATAACACGGGGCAATTAGCACGAAAGCCGGTTCATTATGATTAATTATACCCTCGACGAGCCGCCGTTCGTCATAATTGGAGATCGGAGCTGGGATCGTTATCGAAACGAAGAGGATCAAAAGGGCAAGAAAATAAAGAAAGGAAAAAGAAGACCAAGGGAAAAAACGATGACGAAAAAAGCGAGAAAGAAAGGGGAATAAGGAGAGGAAGAAGCGTAAAGATAAAACGGATAAAAATACGAGAGCGGATCTCCTCGTACATTCCCGGCGCGATTGAATCTTCATCCGATTCGACTCCCTTTCTCGCGGCGCCACTCGTTTCAATTAGGTTAACGGCAATAAAGAAGAGCCGTCTCTCTTTCCGCGGTGTCTCCGGAGCGGGACGTTCGGTCCAGGACGGCAGGGGTTGGCACACAAAAATTTATCTCTCCCTTCCTAATTTCTTTAATTAGTGCGCGGAAGTCATGGCAGCCACCAGGCGCGGTGAGATACGGCGTATCTAACCGAGCGAAACGTTTCCAACCCTCGACGAGAGCAAAGCCACCCTCGAGCCTTTCTTGCGAATCACCTCTAGCCCCACCCTGCTCGCATACCTCCTTCAACCCTCCTTCTCACGTTTCTTCCTCTCTCCCTCTCTCTCTTTCTTCTCGTCTCTTGCCTCTGACTCTACCTCTTCCTGCCAACAGTCTCCTCCTTCTACTTTGCACCCCTGCGTCGTCGATCCGGTTTCTCGACACCTCACCTCCTCACCGACCGACGTGACTGGAGGTATCAATCTCACCCCCGTTCTCGACCCCTGGAAACGCCGTGTTGCCACTTCATTACCTCGTGCACTATAGTGCCAAAGTGCGGACTGGAGGACGAGGGAAAGTACAGTCTAGGTGGAAAATAAATCACAGGTAGCGAGGAATCTCGGCGCTTCTTTTTCTTCCACCCTGCGCGATTTCTATCTCTTTCTTTCTCCCTCCTTCGATTCCGCTTTATACTCGTGTTTGGGAATCCAGCCACTGGCTCCATTCGTGCATTTACGAGAAACAATTCGCCGTTAGAGAGTCGAGGCAGCTGGCGCGCAAGCCTGATACGAACGGTGAATTATTCAGAAGAATTTTCGTTCGATATGGTATCGATCGATCGGAATGTCGTGCACGACGGATACTTGTCGCGATAAAACACTCGCTCGCCTGCCAGCTATTGTAAAAGTAAATAGGAAACGGACGAACGAGGCGGCGGAAGTTGCGCGCACCCTGGCAACGGCGAACGCTTGGAATTTCGTGGCAAAATATTGCGCTCGGATCGCGGTTGTTCAGCGATTTACGAGCCGGACACCGATCTTCCCTTTTCGGTGGAAAAACTTCGTCTTCCCGTTTTTTTACTTCTTGTCACGAATGCTTTTATCTCTTCTTTTAAATCGTACTATCTCCTTCCATCCTTTTTTTTTTTTTATTTTCATTTCTTCCTTTCCCGTCGAATACCCGCGTTTTATTGCGTTCCCGTGAACGTTCATTAACGAGAGCCTTTTACGTTCGACGAGCTCGTTTTTCCGCCGTTATCGACACGACAAGCGTGGAATCCACTCAAACCGATCGAATTAATTCAGTCGGGCGATTTCAATTTAATGCGAAACGCGGACCGCGCGCGATCTCGTAAAATTTAAGGACATGCCTCGAAACGGCTGAATTACTCAATATTGTCGGCGGCAGGTCTGCATCGTTCTATCGGTAGAGGCGTCGCAATAATACACTCCCCACGAGGTATACGGTTCATTCCAGTAAACGCGGATTCGTGTAATAAAAAAAAAAAGAATAAAGGGAAAGGAAGCGTTAGGGTAAATACGCGTAGACACGCGTACGTACGCACGAACCAACGGAACCGTGAAATCGTTCCATTGGCCAGATTTATCGAGATTCGTACGATATATTTCATTTTCCTCCGTACCATTTTTTTCACGGGTCTACGAGTCGATATCGAATTAACGAGGCAAATTATCGTCCGGAAAAGTTTGACTTATTTCATCGAAACAAATAACTCGCTACCTTCTCCGTTCCAACTCTTCTATTCTTGGCGTCTGGATATTCGTTTGCTTTCAAATATCGCGCTATAATTTGTAAATATCATTATTTTTTGATGAACATGTTCTGTTCAATTCTGGGGACTGAATCTTTCTCTTGGCTACTGTTCCTTCATTTCCTTTTATGGTATTAAAATAAAAGAAATATCTTAATACACGTTCTTACAATCTCACCGTATCTCGTTCGATAATTATACTTACGTTTATAATTACATTTTAGTATGAAAAAATACAGAATTCAACGAAGACGACAAACTTACTTTCGTATAGATATTTTGCAAAAAGTCATTAAAAAAGATCTACAAAATTTCTATAGAAAAAGATTATCAGTTAGTGAAATGATCCTACTATAAAATAATTAACAAACGCATACGAAATTCCTTGCATTTACAGTATACGTATTTTCATATACAAAAATTCTAAAGAATAATTCATCGATCTATCGCAAATATCGGTGGCACAAGCACGGTAATCTCGGCTGATTGGAAGAAATTATCGCGACGCGTCCCTCTCTGCAGGATCGGCAGTTTACTTTTTAATTAAAGTTCGCGGTGCTTATTAGCCGGGCCAGAGGGTGAGCCCGACACCGGCAGGGATCAACAAGGAACCGTTGCTTAATACCCCGTTCAGAAAAGTAATTTACCGTTAATTATCAGTTGCTCGTGCCGGATTCCCATCGAGGGTGTCACCGATTTCGAGGGTAGCGCTCGCCTTTTCCACCCTCGTCCCCTTTCTGCATCATCCAGTACACTCGTTTCCCCGCTGTCCGCCTCCACCTGTTTTTCTTTCGCCTTTGTGGGGCCATATTATGCCTTCGTGGGGTCGATTATGCCTGCCGTGGAAATTAATGAATCGAGACACGGAAAGGCTGGCGAGAACGTCGAAGCTTGCCGGTGTCCGCGCGGACGAACCACCCTCGTGCCAGCAGGGCCAATCGTCGGGCAATTTGTCGCGCGGCGGCCATTTCCGCTTTTCAGGGGCGACGTTCATCGAGCTCCCTCCCTCGCATATAGTGGCGCGTATAGTTGATTGAAATACATATCTGCGGTCGGGTAGAAGGAATGTTCGATCCGGGCGCAATAAAATTCAGCGAGATCGCGGAGGGGCTGGAGAGTACGTGCTCGAGCTTGCACGGGCCGTGAGCGTTGTAATATTTACATTTGATATTAATTTCCCTGATGTTTACCGAATCGGTCGGCCGATTCGTTGCATTACTTTAATTAATTATTTTAATGGATCTCGGCCGTTAATGAGGGCCACGTGAGCGCGCTTATACGAGCGCCCGCCTGTATCCAGCATTCTTCTAATTGATTTTTCCACTCCGCTTCGGGGGATTGATTGCGTACGTATATTCCCTCTGATTCGCGGGCTGATTATTCCTAGTAGATTATGTTCCCTCATGTTTTCCCGCGAGTTTGTAATATTTTATATGGCGAATAAATGGGGTAATAGTCCGGTGAAACGGGAAATAATTTGATTATTATTATTTTCACTGTAATTCGTACGAACATTTACAAAACAGCACGTCAGAGATCGCCTCTGGAATTGACAAAAAGAAATTTACTTTATTAACCTTAAAGAAAGAATGTTATTAAAGGATTAAATATTATGTCGTTCTGCCTTTTGTTAGACAAGATCGCTATGCTACTAGTTGTATTCCCAGACGAACGATCTAATTAGTTATTTCTCAGACGTCTTACAATATCGTCAAGTAGCATTTTGGACAGCTCTGTAATTTTACGAAGTATCGTACTTTTGTCGATCCAACATCAATCGGTTCCCCCTTCGCTTCTCGAGAAACACTTCCGTCCAAATTGCACGCGTCATGCAAGTGTAAAGAAAAAAGAAAGAGAAAAAAAAGAGCAAGTCCGACGAGGGAACGGTTCGCGCGAGTCACCACCGTCCATATAAAGTAGAAAGTGAATCTCCAGCCGTTTGGAGTCTCCCCTAGCGCTGGGGGAGAAGCCCCTTGAAAATCAAATGTATAGCACGACGAGTTCACGTATCCATTACCTCCTTCAACCCCTAGGCCGCATCCGCAAACACGTGCCCCCGCCTACCTCCTCTCCCTATGATACACACCCTTCGTTCGTACTGTGCCCTTCGGCGAATCCGTCCCTGTTGGCCTGCGAGCAATCGCATTAAATGGAATGAGGGGTCGAGTCATGTTTTCTTAATTCCATAGTGACGCCACGTAAGCCGTAAGGCAGACGCTGCCGTGCACTTTCCGCGATCGAAATCGCGCCGAGCCGTACCGCTCGCGTGTTGCAATGAATTTTTAATTCCGACCTTTATACGTCTTATCGCGGCATCGACTTTATGGCTACCGGTCCGCGAGCCACTGCCTATCGTGGATCATCATCCGCGTTCGCACGAGCCCAGGTAGTTGAAACTTTTTTTCCTCGGAGCCGCGGATGCGCCCGCAGGTTCCGTGCACGGATCTTGTTAGGCGTCGGTCGCACGAAACGTACAATGTCGTAAAATGTAGCTCGTTGCGCTTGTATGGAAGGAAGAAGAAAGGGTAAACACTGGTTTTCGGGAACGTCGATTATTTAGTAGTTTGAAAAATAGATGGCCAGTGGCTGGGGTTTCGAGGAATTTGGGATGGCAACAAAGATGAAACGTTTAAAGGGTAGTTTAAATTCCTCTCGATGTAAATCTAGCTTCTTATGTGATCGTTGAATTTTTATTACACGAGCTGTGATCGTGAATTGATAAATTATTATGCCCGTCGTATCAAGCCTTGAATAGAGTCGTTTCACGGTGATTAACTCGAAAGTGCCTGGACAACGATTCACGAGCAGATCCAACAAAATACTCGAGAAAAGAGACGGAAACGAGAGCTCGTAAAGATTTTAAAAGCTTCGACTGTATACGCCGTGACGTCCGAAAAGCACCGGCGTCTTAACGGAGCCCTTGCACTCCGTCCCGTTCTCGTTGGTATCTTGGAAACCAGGCCGAAGTTCATTATCCAACGTGGAGGGTCGTCGGGTCTAGCAACGATCCTTGCCACGAAGGCGGCCAGCTTGACAGTAATTAATAATCGTCGTGCGACGTAGTTGGTTTGCTGGTTGGCTGGTTGGCTGGCTGGCTGACTGTCGGTGTTCACGGAGGTTAAATTCCAGGGTCGAGGGTGGCGGAGAAGTAGGTGGCGGTCGAGAGTCGCGTTAGCTGCGCAGAGACAGAGTAGTAGGTTATAGGTAGGGGTTAGTAGAGAGTGACGGGGTGAGAGGGGTGGATGAGCCTGATGAGGCTGTTGATACAATCACGCGGGCGCGGAGTGGGGTTGCTCTGCTCGCCGTAGCAACGAGAAACCCGTAAGCGTGGAAGCTGGGTAGGGATGGCGGTGGCCTATTACCAACCCTTGCCAACATCCGGCAAGCCGACATTACCCCCGTCCAAGCCCGCCGCTGAGCGCGGCGTTAAATGTGTGTATGTTCAACACGCGATCTCGTGTTACTCCCTTCCATCGGCCCTGACGGGCTTACACGCACGTATCAAGCTAACATACACGTACATACACGTTCGCGGCATACGTACACAGGCAGGCGTGGAACAGTGGCGTACACGACGAACACACGGGTACAGACGAGCCACACGGAAACGCTGGTTGCACACGGTATACAGTGGCAGGCCGTCGGTTCTCTCTCGCGCGCGAGAGGGCTGCCGTTAGCTGGATCACCCCGCGCACAACTCGAACATGCTGTCACAGAGGCGTCGAGCACCTGTTTCCTCGAAATTGACACGTTGCCATCCCACGGCCGACACGCCCACCATCGACGTCCACGTCAACCGAGTGAATCGCGATCATCCCCTGTCGACGATCCATCCTGCTCGTCGTCGTCCTCGTTGTCCTGCTCGTTGTTGTTGTCGTCGACCTCGTCGTCATTGCCGTCCGTCCTTTGATCATGTCCGTCGGTTACAGCGTGGTTTCCGCTGTCGTGTTATGAGCTTTCCAACGACAAACAAAAATTCCCACCTACGTACGTATATCGTTTGCTGTTTCTCCTTTTCTTTCTTTTTTTTTTTTTTTTTTTGTACCCGATTATATACGTATATTGACATTCCGGTCATTTTTATTCTTCTTCTGGTGTATGTCCGCGTATAAAGATATATTCTTTCGTTCGTTTTATCTGACGCTTTGTTCGATGTTTTTCGCGCTCGACGAGCGGAACCGAGGATTTCACAGGTGGAAGGGAAGATAGGATCGTTAACGACACCACGATACAGCGATAAGTTCCCAGCCTATGCAAATGGTCGTAATTACAAGCGACGACTGGCTCGGTCGGTTATCATTTTAACGTTTAATTGCTCGATGCCGCGCGACAAATAAATACGTGTACTACTACTGGAACCGGTGGAACGCAGGCCGCAGGTAACAGAGGTAGCTGCTGGTGGCGGTAATTATCGTGTTCCGAAGTCCTGTTTATCGTACGGCACGGAGCTTCTTCGAAAATGAATTTCCGCACGGTGTGCAACGGCCATTAATTTGACGCAGGACTCAACCGAGTTCCTACGGACGCGCGTAATTATGCAAATAGACCGAACGGGTCGCGCGATTGTTTCGTTGGAGGCGAGAGGGCCCGCGAATAAGCCGGCGGAACTGTTTAATTTACCGTTCGCGCTCTACAACGTGATCTCGTGGTATCTTGCTAGGCGCGCGCGCGCACGCCCCGGGCTCCGTTTAATAAGTTCTCGTTAAATAATGCGACTGCCCGATTGCGAGTAATTTAATTTGCTAGATAATATCCGCGCATTAACGAGCTCGCCAAAGCGGAAACAGTTTCAGATCCGGTGGTGGCGTTTCGACGCGACGAACTGGCCCTGTCATGTTTTCCGTCATGGTCGTCTCTTGCTCCTCGTTCGTTCCTCCCTCGTCACGAAACCGATAGAAGTTGGAAAAACGACCGAGCACTCGCCCCGCTTGCTTTCTATGGGAGGGGTTTAACGATCGTGTTGAGGTCAGTCGATAAAAATAAAGCGTGTCGCCCCGCGCTCTCTAAAATTAACGACGTGTGGACGTGGAATATGCCAACGGGGCTATGAAACTTTTATGGGGGAGTAAACCTGGATATTCCAGGCCCGACTGGAGAGTCGTGGATTGCCAGCTAGGAGGACACACAGCGAAGAACACAGTGGGATGGGGAATCGCGAAACCAACGAGCATTACGAGACTTCTCGTTTCGACGTCTTTTTCCATCCCTTCTTTTGTCGTTCTGTCACGATATCTTGGGAATTGATGCGACCCTTGGAAACCGGGAATTGTCTTATCGATCCCCTGTGAAAAAGCTCCGTCGTTTTGTGGATTTTTGTTTTTTTATCAAGCCATTAAGAACCAAGCGATAGTTTATCATAATGTTACAAATATCTTAATGCCATTAAATTTCATAAACTTATTCTAAGTAGAAGATACGATATCATCCGTTTATAATCACAACGTTGAAAAATAGAATTCGATGGTATAGATTCATCGAAAGTACACTGAAAATGAAATATTGCGTTAAAACGATTTATCAATACTTGGCCTAAGATCTGTAATGATAGTAGAGTCGTACAAATCTTCAAATCCATCTTCTTATTTTTCGATCTTTTTCTTAACACTTTTCGTTTCAATGTACAAAATTCGCAGTTTCGAATATCATATTTGCGAATGATTTGTCATCGTTGCGGATCGCAATCAGGTGGGACAAACGAAGGGGTAGATTCAATAGGGGTTAGGTTATTTGTACTTGCTCCCCTTGTGGCTACTGAACAGATGTAGTTACCGTTGCATGCAGTTATACAGGTTTTCTGCATGGTTTGTCGAAGCTCGGGATTAGCGGCGATGCTAATGAAAAGTTGAATATGTTTAAAGGCAACTACACAACCACGTGCAACTGCATAAAGGTACGAATGGATAAACGAGAAGATTGATAGCAATTGTCACTGTGCGTAGACTGCTGAATCGGATTGTCTAGGTATAATTGCGGTTTAAATTAAGCCAATTTTACCACAAACTATTCCGTTTAATCGATATTGCTAAATTCTAATTCTATATAGATAGTAATTACTATATAAACTGTCATTAATGAAACGGATATAGAACTTTATTTACGATGTGTTTGTTCATGATTTTTTAAAAAGAGAACGCTTGATATATATATATAATTACGGCAGAAATAATTTCTATTTTTATGAATCTGTCAGGTAATTTAGCTTTTGTCACGCATGGCTGAAATTTATCTTTCCTACTCCAATTCAGTTCATTTACTTTTTTATTCCGCTTATTCATGAATTTAATTTAGCAATCTATTTTAAATATATGTATAAAAGCTATTTCTCTCTCCACCGTACAAAATAAAATAATTAGCCCACCGAGCGAAAGTTCAAAGCACTAAAATTTAAAATACTTCCTGAAAAAACACGCTCGTACCTTCTCTCAGTAATATATATCGTTTTCCATATAATTACATATTTTTACAAAAAAAAAAAAAAAAAAAAAGAAAGAAAGATGTAAAAACTAAAATTTCACGTTGAAGTATTCTGCACTTGTTCCGACCAGTGTATCTTTCTATCACTGGTCTTTGCAATCCCCACCGGACAGAAAACAAACTTCGAACAGCTACAAAACGCGTCGATATTCCCGACACATATCCAAGAACTATTCTCTCAAATCTTGCAATCGTAGCAATCCGATTTTCCTTCGATATCATCGGTCAGTTGGAAATATCCCAGATTTCATCTTGAATGGGAGAGACACGGGTAACCACGAGCAAACGAAGCAGGCGGGGCTGCGATATCCGAAAATTTCATAGGAGACGTTCGAGTGCTCGAGGGACGACGACCGACCCGAAATACGACGGCCAACTACTGGCTCGTAAATTTCTTCGCTTAAGTTCCTTCGACGTCTGAATTTTCCACGACGTCGGATATTATCCCGACCGTTAGTATTCTTCTGCTATTGGCAGCTTGCCGCGGTAGTACGTCTCCTTTCGCGCGAACTGAATCGTGCCCGTAAAACGCCTATAAAGCTTCCTATAAGATTTTTCGCGGGTATCGTCGTCGCATCGACCATGTTCCACCGGTCGAAATCTTGGAACGGAAACGAGGGGATGCGATTGGGACGCGGTCTGCTCCGGCAAACGCGATAAATCAATCCGCCAGACCATAATCAACGTCGCCGGTGGGTTTGCTTTAATCGTTGATACACGATTGTCCGATTCTCTCTATATACATACATATAGTTGTGTCTTTGTCTCTTGTTCCTAATCACGTCTCCGTTCGTTATATCGCTTCGTCTCGTTTTATCATTTTCCTGTTCTCTCCCCTGTATAGTTTTGTTTTTCTCGCTCTCCGATGGATGCTGTATACGGCGAATTTGCATGACACGCATGCGAGAATGCGAACCGAGCGGCGCCACTGATTGAGAATTAACATAACTGCAACAATTATTGGCAAATTGGTATAACTCGTTTGCACCCGTGCAACGTATGCGGACGATGGTGCGTCCGCGTGATCTACAACGCGTTTCAGACGTGATGTAAATTACGATCGACGATGGTACTCGGTTTTTCGTTTTCGATTTTGCTTCGTTGCAAGTTTCGTTTCGAGGAAGATCTGGCTTTCGGCCGGAAATGAATCGTTTGCGGACATTCTTTCCGGCAACGCTGTTAATATTTTTCGTTGATATCGACGCGTATATTTTTTAAATGGAACATGATTGCCGGATTTTTAACGATGATACTTTGTGTAGTTGTGTTGCTTGCGTTTTAAATAATAAAACTATTTAGGAAAACAATCAAAAAGATCGGAAGTAGATTTTGTTATATTTTAACAGCGAATATGTTATTTATGATTTTATACTTCCTTTGGTTTGTTTCGTTGTTTTCGCTTGACGAAATATTTTCGCACGAAAGAAACAGTTGATGATATATTAACGTAATGTTATGTCATCATATAGCGTACAATAAAGATACCTTTTAAACGACCATTCAAATGTTTCACGATGATAATTTGAGAAAGAAGAATGTAAAACATCGAATTACCAATTATAAAGCAATATTTTAACGCAATCTCGCCATTGTTCCGTTGTTTTACAATTTCAAAATCGGATTTACGATGTCGATCAAAGTTTTAGTGCTATAATAACGTAAACGATAAAACGGACCTTAAAATTTGGCATAAAACCGCTCCTGTCTAATTCTACCGTAAATTTTAGAACTTGTAAAGCTACCATCATCTTGTTCCACATTCACTTATCGCGATATACGAATCATGACTGACACCTCGATACACGGATAACTGTACGGCTGACGATGATGTATGATTATCTGTGCAAGAGTACGCTGATTTGCTACGTGCATCATCGACGGTGACAAGGAATCATGACGCTTGTTAGATGAAAATCTTTGTATCCACTAGCAACTTTATGTGCAGTGGCTGGCGAAATTATTCGAATACTCGTAGACACCTTTTACGAACATATTACGCGTATTATACGAAACATTGTGAAATTTCATCAGCAATGTAACAAGACTTGGCTATCATAATTATGTTGGTAAATTTTGAAAGAAATCTGGAAATATATACGCATACATAGAAATTACAAGATATTTTGTGTAAGTATGTATTTCGCAGAGATCACAAGCAAAACTAACATTCTAAACGTTCGATTATGTATCGAATAAGTAAGCCTGGATATTCAAGACCGTCTTTTAACGTCATATTTTAATATAATCGTTAATATAATCATGACATTCGTGTCTCATTATTCATTACAATCCTAATGAAATATGAAAATCTTTTACATAATACACATACATAAAAGATTTCTACCATACGTGTACAAAAATATTCTCGCGAGCCACTGTACATGTTCCTAGTTCGTGATATGTAACCCTCGACTTTTGACACGACCTATAAACGCACGCATAAACGCACGGCCAGCCGCAAATGATTATGCGGACGCACCCAGATCAGGGCGCGCAAACTCACGCGTCACGCAAAGCGGAAATGGAAGATCATTGACGAGTAGTCAGCCGGAAAGTGTTATCGACAGGGCCGTCACGATCTATAACCGTAGCCCCGAGCATGCCGAAAGGCGGCACGGAGAAGACCAAGATGAAGATAAGATATATCCATCCGAATGGTTCGCGCGGTCGGAATAACGTTCCTCCCTTTTCCTCCATCTCGTTCGCAGATTACCATCGGGAAGAATAGTCGCGTGGGCGTCGAACGTGCGAGATTTTTACGTTCTCGCCCGGATTCGACCTATCTGCCTCGGAGGTCGGCACGGTCGGAGGGCGGCAAACAACTTTCGATATCGGCGTAACGAAGTGAAATAAATCGCGACTCGGGAAGCAATAAAAATCCACCGAGAGTCGTTCGATCGAGCACCGTTCATGAACGGCCCATGATTTATCGAGGCGACGAAGACGAGAAAGGAGGCGGCAAGAAAAAAAAAAAAAGAAAGATCAGGGGTGGACGAAGGGTGGCGCATGGTAGTATCTAAACTGAAGTAGAAACGTCTGGAAGCAGCGACAGGGGTGAGAAACGATCGAGAAAAGAGGATCACAAGTGGCAAGAGGGACGCGACGAGGGTCGAGGGCGGTTCGGTTGGAAAGTAGAAACGGCGCGGGCACGAATAAAGGGCGAGGCGTTCTGAAAACTTAATTACCTGTGTAGGCTCTATCAATTAATTTTCCTCGATTTTCCTGCCCTCCATCCTCGTCGATCCACTAACGCAGCTACCGCCACCAACACACTACCTACTCCCTGCCAGTCGTGTAATTCCGTCGGCATTATTCTCGGCACGTCTGCCGATGGTCGGAGCCACTCCCGTTTCCTTCTTCCCTGTACCTTTACTCTCTCTCTCTCTGCCCTTCTATCCACCGTTATTTCCCTCTTCTTCTCTCGCCCCTATATTTTCCACCCCCCGGTCGCTAAAGGCGGGACCTTTGTTCCTCATTTACTTTTTATCACGACGGCACCGGCAACCTCGGCCATTCCGCAATCCCCTCCAACTGGCGCGTTTGCTCGCTCTTTCGCTCCTCTCCAAACCAACCTTTCCTTTTTCCCCTGTTCTCTTCTTTCTCTCTTTCTCTTTCTTCTTCCTTTCTCTCGCTCCCGGCTTTCTCATCGCACTGCGCTTTCGCTCCTCTTTTTATCCCTTGCTCTTTTCTCTTTTTAATCTCACACCACTTCGTCGCCACTCACCCCCGACTCCAGTACCTTCTGATCTCGCCCCGACAAGTTTCTCCGGCACACACACTCGCATGCACACACGTCGTGTCGTCTCTCCGCCTCTTCATCCCTCTTCCGCTCTTCTTCCTTCGAACGTGTACCCTTGTACGTATAATCGTGTGGACGCTTCAAACAACGCGGCCACGTATATACGTGTGGCCGCGAACATTCCGTGTGGTATACACGCCCGGTCTCGTTCCTATCCCTCTGTGTGTTACGCCTCGGCTTCATCACCATTCCGCTCGTCCCTTTTGCCGGGCCGACCTTTATTTCGCTGAAATCTCCGGGGATTTCAGAGATCGCGCTCTCCTACGGGAATATTACGAGATTGCGAGCTGGCGTCGTGTGCTCCGACAACATCTTTCCCGGTCGTTTCTTCTCACCCACCCCTCGCTGCTTTTTCCACCCATTTTTCTCTCCACACAAGCCCGCTTGCTCGCTCGCTCGCTCTTGCTCGCTCCTGTTTCCGCCCTCTTGACAGATCCTCCGGAAAAATAACAAGCGTGGCCTCCCGTGTATTACCAGCACAGCAGGGATAGGATTGTTCGGCATCGCGCTCTACAAACGACAGGATATCGAATCGCGCTTATCGAAATTCCGCGAGGATAGACGGCCAGGCAGTGGAGAGGAACCGGCTCCTCCACGCGTATTTTTCGACGCTTCGCTCCGATAGATAGGGTTTGTTTGTACGTCTGCTTTTTCCCTCTGCTTCGCCCTTTGTATCCGGCCGTTTTTGTACGCCGGGGATACCACGCCAGACTACTGGTTTGATTTAGATCAATGTTATTGTGTTGTAGACGAGCCTGTTACAATATAGGGGCTGCTGCTTGGATTTTTGTAATTTTAGTAGATTTCTTTTGACGAGGCGTGAAACCCTTGGGGATCATCCCCGGGCTTTTTCCAGGATATCCCAACAGCAATGGATGAATAGAACTTTCGGCTTGTCAATGAATTGGTCTACTGAAAGATTTTCTATTTCTTTTCCTTCTTAGCTCTTGTTCTTTTTAAATCGTGCGAACATTTTGTTACATCGTAATATCGAATTTTCCATAATTGATATGCATATGTACTGGACGATGAGACGTGTTGTTGGTTAAAGTAATAAGGAGACGAGTTAATTCAATTAACTGTATTTAAGACTCGATACTGATATTGATTCGTGCGACTCACTGACTGACTGACTGTGTCTGGAGGACATGGTCGTCTATTAATACTGGTCGAGGAGGGTACCGGAAGGTTTGAACTTGTCGCCGGTTGTAGGTTGTACGTTGCAGCGAAATTCCTTTGTCCAGAGTTGGTTTATTACATTATGTACGTCCTACAGTGTTAATCCTCTGTGCCAAAACAACTACGTGAGGTGTCTTCGTATCGAAACATCCTAAGACGCATATGCCGCTACACGTAATTTGCACGTAGACCTAAATTCGTCAATCTTTGCTGAGAGGACGAAATTCGTCTCTATAAGACACAAACCTTGTTTCGTACATCTCTATCGATATATATTTCGTTGAATATAACGTTACAAATATTTTCAAAGATTACAGCGTACATATCCGTTAGATCAAGCGACTCTATTTAATTTTATATCGCCATTGTATATCACGGAAGTACAAATGGATCGCAGTCAGGAATATGTACAGCTATAAACATATCTCAAGAGACACGCACGATTCCGTATCCAATAGAAAATCGCGGCACGGATTATCTAAAAGCTAACCGCGCTAGCTATTTTAACGTTCCAGTATACATTTTATTAACGCACCGGCTATAGACGTTATTTTCTATCGTTCTCGCGTTTGCGTGCCGCCTTTTCGCGCCGCTTGCAATTCTGTCACAGTAATTTTACCGCCGCGTAAATACATCCGCGATTCATCGTCCACGGAACGGTTGTATAAAAAATGTCGTCCACCGTAAGCGTTTTACCGCGTCCACTTCCGTTCCGCTGAATCCGGGTTACGCCCGCGACTCCGACGTACAATACGACGTCGACGAACCGTTTCGCGTTCGATTCAGCCCCGTGATAAGCGTTGAATTATCGTAGACACAGTGTTCGTCGGCGTTCCCCGCGGAAAGTAATTAAACGAACAGAGAAACGAAACACGCATCGCAGGCAGAGTGACCGTTTCAATGTCCACGTTATATCACCGATACCAACTCCCAAACATTTCCCGCTTATCGATTAAACCGAGTGCTCGTCTACTCGTTAATTACCGTCAAAATAATCCCCCCCACCCCATTATGATTAATTCCTTTCCATCGCGGCACCCCGAGCACCGCTTCACCAGCGTGCTCAATTCGCGCGGTCCATTTCCGGTTTTCACCGACCACCGCAGAAATATCGCCATTACGATATCATCCCACTCTTATAGAAAGAAGACTAAAAAGAAAACATCCCACTGACCTCACTAAAGAAATAAAATAGTCAAACTTGAAGATGGTATTCCGCTGGGGGTAGCCATCCACATGTTATTTAGCAATTAAGTTAGAAAAATTTATCAAATATCCAGTTGGACAAATTGTAAAGTACAAATTAAATAATAATAACAAAAAAAAATTACGATATCATTCCATGTATCGATCACGCGACCAAGACGCTAAAAAGCTAATGGCGTATCACTACTATACCTTCTTTCGTGGTTGATCGTTGCTTGGTAGCGTTTTATCGAAGCTACGCTTAATTGGCTGTCGTTGCATCCGACAGTTTTTGGAATTGACTTTGTGGAGCGAGATCGTGATATTGTGATGTGTCATAGGCGTATTTAAAATAATCGAATGTATCAGAAGCTTAGTTGCATCAGACGAAGGGGAAAAATACTCATGATTTTTCTTAATAATAAAAAAGTTTCTTATATCTAAGCGTCGAAGTGATTTTCACTTCTTGGAAAACTCTACATCTTCTCTAGTATTTACTTTTCTTAATCCTCGAAGCCATTGAGTATTGTTTAGCTGTAAATCAATTTGAAGGGCCTGTCAGCCTCATAGCCTTTTCTAGGAACATGCCATGCACAGTTGGTGCAGTGGGCTAAAGACAAGTCAGTTTTTCGTAATTATATAAATACCCATATGCCCAAGGCTTCGGACCTTTATTGTAAAGTAACGCTGCCAGTGTACGAATGTGGACTAGCAAACACTCTATTTATACTTATATTTACTTAAATATATTTCTTTTATACATTTATCTATACATCGCGACTTTAAGATACCTACAGTTAAAGAAGAAATATCCAAATTCAGTGATCGATAAGATAAGAATTAACAACCACCAAAACCCACTAGTTACTCAATTACTTGACACGACGGATCAGATCCGCAGGCTAAAAAGACATTAACCTCTAGATTTAAACATTAGATTCAGCTAGAATCAAACATACGATAATCACTTATTATTCACGTTATAGTACCACGCCAGAATAATTTACTCATAATTCTTAATGAGAATTGATCGTAAACCAATTCCAAACAAAAAAAAAAAAAAAAAGAAAAAAAAATACATTCATCTACGCGTTTCTCTCTATTTTATTCCGAGATAAGTCTCAACACTAATACCAAAAACGCAGAAAATCTGGAAGATAAAGAGACAATTACTTTATGAATCATTCGTTCTAAATTCGATGTTATTACAGAATGAGAGGGTCAGGCGCACAAAGACAGGCAATAAAGACAAACAGACGCACTCCAATAAATATCTACCTCGAGAATCACTTATCCCCTTCCTAAAACAAGTCACCCGACCATCCCCCTCAATGTATACGATAAATCGATTAAAGAGACGAACCCAGTCAGGATTGCTAGCGTGGCGTGGGTTCGATTTCCCTATTCCGATTCTAGAGGTCACCGACGCTGTTCCTCTATACATCGACCCTTTCGCAAAAGGGTGTATCGTCCCCTAGATATCAAACGATAATCGCTAATTCGATCGAAGCTAACCCTGGCGCTGCGGTGATCCCACTGAGCAGTGGGTTACGGGTGTCGGTATTTCTATGGGGTTGAAATCGGTGTATAGTCGCGATATAGAAACGAGGGGGCTTCGAAGGAGGTTTAAATACGAAAACAAGCGTATATCCAGGTTTACGAGAGCGCTCGACGGGCCGCGAACGCGAACGAGCAAGAACGCGAGCGCATGCGAGATCGTTAATACCCGGCTCCGTGTCACGGCGGCGCTCGATGGGCGTCGTGAGAAGCGTGTGGAGGTGTTGGTGTCTGGTTCGGGGGTGTTGGTGGCGACGATGCAGGCAAACTGCGAGACCATCGACGACGACGGTCGTGGTGCGGTCGTGCCGGGGGTGCCGTATTACGCCGCCGTATTACGCCGTCGTATTCCCTGTCTTGCTCGCTCGTAGCCTGCTGAAACTTTCAGTAATTACTGTAATTAGTCCAATTAACAGACTCGCTCGGGCGGCCCCTCTGGCTCTCTTTGACCCCACCTTTCCTCATATCTTCCTCACCTATTCCACTACATAGAGCCGCGTGAACGACAACCAACAGCCAGTGCCTGGCGCTCGTGTGTTTGCCCGACGATGTGGCTTTCGAGCAACCGCTCCGCGTTACCGCGATACAGACTCTCGCCGCAAGCCTGTGCGAGCGCATGCGACCGTGTGTATCTACACGTTCGAACGTGTTACCACTCGCGAAGCCCACCCCTCTGCTCTACAACTCTACACGCTCGTATATCCGTCGCGATTCTACTTCCCTCTTTCTCATACCCTTTTTCCACCCTCTCGCTCGCTCTTTGACTCTTCGACTCTGTGCACGCGTAACGCAACAACAGAGCGTTGGCTCGAGTGACTCGAGCCACTCGTAATCCAACCAACGAGTCGGTACGCTGCTCGTAACCCCCTCGATACACCGTGTATCGCTGTGTTCTCGAGCGAGCTGAATGACACTGACGCGCCCTACGAACCGCGCAACCGACTAAGCAATTTCGAGAGACTACGCGAGATGATACGCGACCGTGTGAGTTGTTGAACAAAGATCAAACCTGTGCTCTAGATTTCGAATTTCAGATGGAAAGATTCGGATTACCGCTACGTGCTGTGTAGTACAAGGTTTCCGGTTCGAGCAATCGCGGAGAAGACAATTTTTATGACAACAAAGTTGAATGGATATACCTTGATACGTAGAAGCTAGAAATTGTTAGATTCTAAGCACATAACTAGAATAATCATAGAAGCAGATATCTCATGCCCAAAATGTTTGGAAAGTATCGAATGTTGTTTTTTTCTAGAGCACATAATCGTTATAACAAACGAGTAATTTAAATTTTGGATATAATCCGTCTCTTTTATACTATTACGAGCCAATCTTCCATCAAAATTATATTATTCTATTAAACCAACTTGAAAGTGAGCGTTGCAAGTTAGAATTATAGATAGCATCATATTATTCAAGCTTACTGTAAGAGAATGGCGGGAACATGTCCTAAAATAACCAAATGCATAACATTTTTTACGACCACACAAAAGATCATTATTCTTACCAAACGGTAAAACGTTAAATTTCTACATTAAAACTACATTGTATTACCGTATTCACTTTACGCTATTTTCGCAATGATATTTCCATTAAGATCGATAGAGGCAACGATCCGTAAACGACAACAAGATTGACCGTAACAAGTTTCGACAGCCACGATTCGTCGTATCCGTATAAGATGGAGAACGAACGGGACACGCGATCATTTCACCGCGAAATTTCATCGTGGCCAGTTTCCGAATCGCTGCATTCGAGGGATGGATCGATTACTTGCCGCGTCGACTACGCGCCATCCCCTGCGATGTCGCTATAAATATGTAACGTGGTCGTCGATGTAATAGTGTTATCACTGTAAATAACGTAATTGCGTACAGCTTCGTGTTGTTAATTAAATTGTTCCCATTGAAATGCAAAACACTGTTACAAACAGTTATTACCACGGAAGTCTTTGACGGTTTTACCCCCGATGGAATTACGTAAGTGATAATGCAATTATCTAACAATTTTAGCGATATAGCGGTCGCAATTACCCGCCCACGCGCTCTATATATTTGCCCGTAATTACGATCACGTAAATTTAAGCAATGTCGCGTACACGGTAAATAGATATTTTCCAGAAATTCTTCGATTATTAGTCCGCCGATCATCGTCGTCCATTTCCATTTTCCAACGATTCGCTGAATATTTGTTGCTGTATCGAGTTCGTCGCTTTTCTGCTTATTCGTCGTTGACATTCATATGAGAAGCTTCTTACTAGGAATTTTTGCCAAAAGAGTTTTATGACTCAAGTTTTATATTATAGAGATTTAGATTTCGTAAATTTAAGTTCAGATATTTTTGGTGTCTATAGCGTGGGATACTTAATTTCTTAAGTGTTCGTTTATCGTTCTGATCGCAATGACTTAAAACAAGAAAATAGAAAATACGTACACGACAGAGTTACGCAATTCTCTTCGCGATTTAGCTCGAAATTACTGCAGCAATTTATCTACTCTTAGTGGCAATTCCGTGATACACATCGTGTACTGTAAAACTAGTTATATCAATAATTTTTCCAAGAAGATTGCCAAGTGTACGTCAGAACGTCTGTAGATGATATTTCAACTGTAGTAAGAAGTTCCAGATCCAGCAATAACAAAGTTTTCTAAATCAAAGTATAGAAAATACTTCATTAAAGGGTAAAACAAAGCACAAAACAAAAAGCACAGGATCTTTTTTCACCATCAAAGGATAACAATTTTTTGGTTACATAAACGTGGCCTGGTATGTATCGCATCAATTTTTCAACCACGATCGGCCACGCGTCACCGAGATTAGTTTTTTTCTCGCACACGCGGAGAAACATCCGCGTGATTTTGCAATTTTGCGGCACACTATCGCGTTACCGCGATCGATTTCATCGGTGGACCGTACAGCCGATATTAAATTTCAATGAGCGCCTACGCGATAATCCGCGTCGCGCGACCAGACGGGATTACGATCCTTATTAAAACCGTAAATATCGAAGCGACCACTTGCAAAATTAACGCCGTCAATTAATCCTACTGTGTCTACTCGCATCCCTGTGATCCATCCGCCATGCTTCCGGCAGACGTTTTGTACTGTCATATTATGCATGTATGTTACTGATGCAGCAAGAGTTATGTTCGTAGAATTTGCACTTTCTATTTTTTTGTCGATGTTTTTAGCTAATGTTTCAAAGAAATCATTGGAATTTTAAATGTAACTTTATTATATTTTACATCATACTGCGTGCTGTTTAATAATTTTGAAACGATCAGGGTTTTGATACACAGATACATATTTTATTTAAATCGTACGAGTATTACAATGAGATGGATAATTCTATTTTTTAAACAAGAACAGACGAGTAATTGTAACAAAAAACCTCCACAAACATAATAACTGTTTAACACGTGTTTGCGAAGGTTTGTTGTTACAATTACTCGTCTATTCTTGTTTAAAAAATAGAATTATTCATCTCATTGTAATACTCGTACGATTTAAATAAAATATGTATCTGTGTATCAAAACCCTGATCGTTTCAAAATTATTAAACATGTTAGACAAACGTGTTAGGCAGTTATTATGCTTCCTTAAAAGCTGGCAAAACACACGATGGAGTATCGTTTAACACTAGAACTACCTCACAGTCAAATTGACTGATTTTACAATTTTATTTTAAAATTCCTACTTCATGTCATATTTTTTTCCGCAATGATATAATGACTTTCGCAACGACAACTAAAAGAATAATATAATAAATTTTATTTTGTTTTTTATGTATTCAAACTCAAAATAATTTTGTATCAAGGCCACTTATACCAATACCAGTCAAAACGTCTGGTACTTGTCAAAGTGTGAAAGGATCCTGCAAACTGTTTACCGAAATTCAATTAACCAGTTTCCTCGTTTTGTACAACTTCCCACATGTTTTAAAAATTTTTACCGCCTATCATTCAATATGATGATATCAGTTATGAGGAAAATTCCGGATCTATCGCTAAGTGCTAACACTAGAAATGCCACAGCAGTCAAAATGACTGGTTCTACAATTTTATAAATGTGTCAACCCTCGTTTAGGATTATGGTCCCAGATGGATTAATAATACCAAACATGTACTACATAACATGGAATTGCTTCTGCAAGAAAGTAATAAATCAATAAATACAAAAATGTTCTATTATTACGTATTTTTTAAAGACCAGTTATTTTGACTGATTTTTGTAGAAATAGCTTCATGTTAACTATCGGTAGTTCTAGTGCTAAGGTGATTTCTTTTCGTTAAACCTGATTCTCAATCCTGCTGCATCGCTTCTTCCAAAATCATCCTACGAAGAACATCTTTCTATAATTCATAATTGACGAAAAACAATCTCTCTTTCAAAGTTTTCGAAAAGATTAGAAACAAAAGTTAGTGTTTCAAGTTGCGAAGAGTTAGAGTTCTCGATTGGCACAGGCGTATCGTTATTCAATCTGGCTTAATCACCGTGAAACGACACCAAAACCGTGCCGCAAGAATCTAAGCTCAGTAATTACCAAATTACCAGGGACTATTGCGCGAAACCAGCGCGTTTTCCCTTGGCAAAAAATTCACGTCGATTATTCTCGAGCCACCCCGTAGCCTGACGGTATTGTACGAGTCCGTGGCGAGGCAAGCGACAAGGGGAGAAGCGGAACGAAGAGAAAAAGGGTGGTCGACGCGGTGACGCGGCTGCAGGAGGGAAGAAGAACGAGAGGGAGGTCCGTAGAAGTGGATGAGGTCGCGTTGCCATTAACACCTCCGCCGGTGGCGCAGTGTACTTCAAACAAATTAAGTGCGGCCGTAATTGCGTTACGGCCGCGACGCCGTGGAGTCTCTCTCTTTCGAGTCTCGCCAACGAACCCATCCCCTTCCGCGATATGACGCCGGTGATAAACAAGGCTGGCTGCTCGAGAAAGGGAGGCGCCGCCAGCGAGGATGAAAGGTTGCACCAAGGTGGAATTTGTCGCGATGCAAGCCTTTGAGTGTTGAAACGGCTTCGAGGCTATTTCTGTCGCGCGAGCACCCATCGCACGTCCCCGACATCTTTCTCCCTCCATTTCAACCCTTTTCTCTTTCTCACCCTCTGCGCAACTCTTCCTGGAAATTTGCTGGTGTTTTGAGACGGTATAGTTGTCCGCTCGTACTCTGTGAATCCGAACGCGAGAATAGATCGCGTTTACCACTTTTTTCTTTTGTTGCACCGCTGTTATATTCGTTCGTGTACAAATGTTAACTAGTATGCGGTATTTTAAGTATTTTTATATCGTTATGAACATAACTAAAGCAATTTAGATAGAAATTTATTTCGTTTGTCGAATGTTATAATAAATACTCTGGTTTGAATATTTTATATATTAGGTTATTTGAAAAATTTCTTTCGTTTTATGAGGAAATAATAGTCTTTTGTTTCATATTATTTTGTTGAATTACGGACGATCCATTTTGTTCTGTTGAGATAAACACCGTGATATTTCGCAGATTTGGTTTCACGTTTGTATGAAGGTGCATTGTTGTAAAAAATAAGTTTGCGAAAGAAAGACACTTTCCGGACAACCTAATACTTTTATATGCTATTTGTATCGTATACGTTTTCGCAGCTTTAAATTTCCTACGAATGCATAAAAATCCGCAGCCTGGTGATATGAATAACGACGATAATAGAATAATAATACAATATAATAAAGTGATCCACATAATACTTTACTTTTATTATTTTATTATTTTAAATTTCCTACGAGTGCATAAAAATTCGCAGTCTGATCATATTAATAACGACGATAATAAAATAATAATACAATATAATAGAGTGATAACATAATACTTTTATTTCTGTGGGCTAATTATTACCGAGGCCCACGAAATTCGATTGTTACTTCCTTTTCCTTTTTCTTCATTCTTCTTTGGGATGCAAGCAGTTTTGTGGAAAGTTAGAAAAGCTGAGATGGTCAAAGCATTCGAAACACACACCAAGATGAATTCTCCTTTTGTACGCGTGTCGCTTTCACTCTGTTTCATTATTGTGCGCGAAACAGCAGCCGGGATTTAATAATCGGACAGTTTCATTTAAATTTAGAAGGGAAGAGTTTGAGGGCTTACGCAGCGTGCGCGAATTAGCGATCCGCGCGGTTTAATTCGAAGCGGGGGAATTGAAAATTTTTTCGCTCGGCCGCGTGACCACCGGGAAAAAAGCAAATTCTGAAGAACCGTAACGCGGTTATCTTTCGCTTAAACGTGCATCGACAATTTGGACGAGAGAATTTTTCAGTATAACTTGTTTTCCTTTTTTGGCGATGAATTATGGAGCTCATTAGACGATTCGTGAAATTTCCTTCCTATGAATTTTTTATTGCTATGTTAATTGGATTTGTCGTTTTCTCTCTGTTTTATTTTTTACGCGTACATTTTCATTTTTAAATAACGATTTATGAAAAAGCGAGGAAGGTAAGAGTATGCGCGATTCAGTTATATTTTTTTATGAAAATATCGCAATAACCTTGTAATTTTCGGATGAAAGAGGCGCTTCTAAGTAGATTTGTACACATCGTAAATATTCAAATAAATATACGGATCTATAAATCGCTTAGTATAAAGTTTTCCACGTTTGTAGACAAAACTAAAGATACGATTTGTTTTGATATCTAGCGTCTTTACACTTTAGAATTTCCGTCATTGAACACTTTTTTCCGCCTTTTATCTTCGAGTAGCGACAAATGACGCTGATTAAATCTTCTAAGTTTCCTGTCGTATAAAATCGCAATAAAAATCTTCGATAGCTGATATTCTTTAGATTGTAAACATTGGTTACAACGCAGTATGTATAATTTAATACGATTTTATAACCGAGGAATTTCTACTCATTTTCTCTTTTTCCTTTATGACGTTTAAATTAACGTCTAAAAAAAATCAATCAGAAATAATTTAACTTTTAATATCATACAAATATTTAATTTCACGTTTGTAATTTCCAAAAACGATACAATTATTCCAAGGTACTCACGTACGCTAATGTAAGAATGGAAAGATAATACAACAAACTATTGTATTTGAAATAGAAAGTTGAAAGTACGAAAACAAAACTTTCGTCAAACTTTAATCACAAAATTCCATCATTTTTTATTAAACTTTTATTCGAGAACAAATTGTTTACGAACTGGCTTTAAACTAACATACCAAAAAAAAAAAAAAAAAAAAAGAGGGAGAAAAATGCACGAAACGGTTATAACATCGATCCTTGGAAAAATGCAAAAACTTACAAATTAGTTTCTCTCCAATTTTGGTCTTTTCCGCTTCAATTAAATTTCGTCGGGAAACAGGAATCAAAGCACGATCAAACACAATGCTTTGAAAGAACAGTTCAGTAGAACTAACTTCAGTAGAACCTCGAGACCATAACATCAAGCGTACCGTAGTCGCAGCGCGACCAGATTTTTTTTCAGTGCGAAACTTTTCACCCTGGTCGCTCGCAGCGTTTCTCATCAACGTTGAAACGCCCTTTGAAAGAGTATCGTGCCGACCAGTTTCGCGAAACTACGTCCTAACTTCGAGACGTCGAGTCTTGTCTGCCATGTGCCATTCTAAACCAGAACCTAAATCCTAGTAAACATCTATGACGATACAACTTTCGGATTCCATCGTACGCGTGTCAATCACTGAAAATTCAATGTCCAACACGTTCAGTATCTGCAAGAGTGTACGAGGAAGCACGATAGTCCATTTTTGTTGATTTTCCACCTTTCATGCTACTTGGTGGTTCAAAAGAAATACCTTAACTGAAAGATTGTTATGTGGAAAGATAAGCTTATATTTCTTGCCTTGAAAGAACAAGTTGTCCAAAAGTTTCTTTCGTTTTTTGAGAAATTAATAAACGCACAACGTTTTTGTTTTTTTCACAGACTTGGTCTCACGTTTGTACGAAGGTACATTGTTGTAAAAAAAAGAAAAAGAAAGAAAGATACTTTCCGGACAATCTAACATCATACGAAACCAACGATGAAAGCGAATATCTAATTCGGAAACGAACTAATAATGTAACGTGGCTAATATAAAATCAAATAAAAGCAGATATACTGAGTTTTAAAACTGTTTCGCCATGAAACCCGAAAAATGTAACTTGTGCTTCTCTCTATTCCCCATGCGGTCTTTATACTTGTACACAAGAGGAGATAAAAATAACGCTTCGTTAACGCGTGCGGTTGATGGCGATGAAAGCCCGCGTAGCGAACGTATGTTGCTAAACGCGTGCAACCGATCACGTGTTACGAGCTATAAGTTTACGACTGAATCGGATTTAACATGGGCCATCGACGCGACATAAAACCACGTAGACCTTCGCCGATTCTAATATTCGTAGCACGCCGAGATCCGGGATCCGAGCGTAAAATATACGCTCGGTCCAATTCCGTGCGCGTGAACTCGCGATGGCAGCTCATTCCGAATTCCCCGAATACGCGCACGGTGGCATTCGAGGGGAGAAACGAAAGAAAGGTTTTGCGAGGTCAGACGAGTGGAAGCAAGAGGATATAAAGATAGAGAGAAGAGAAGGAAGGAAGAAGAAGAAGAAGAAGGGTAAAGGGGAGAGAAAAAAGGAGACAGCGTAGTATAAAGAAGAGAGGAAGGGGATGGTGGGCGATGGGGAAGAGACATAAGGATCCGGGGATATAAGAAGAAATCCGCGAGGCTCGCTCGTATATTTTAATCAGGGCCCTCTGGCTTCGCAGTACCCTCCTTCCCTTCTTTTCTTTATCTCCGTCTCATCTCCCACTCCGCACCCTTTGTCGAATTGCTCCGCCCGTGGAGACTTATAAAAGGGGAGAGAGAAGAGAGGCGCGGTAGTAGCGAGGAAGAAAAAACGCGGGCTCACCGGCCGGATGAAAAGAGCTGAATAACTCCGGGATAAAAGCCGAATAAATCTTTTTATTATGCCCCGTACCCGTGTCTGTTCGAGACTAACCCAACCATCTCGCCTAAGGCTCGTTCACACGTCTCTCTTTCCCTTTCTTTCGCGCGCGCTACCACGCCACAGTCTCCTCCATTTTTTTCCCTTGTCTTTCCTTGCTCCTTTCATGCCCCCTTCAACGATAACCTCCCTTTTACCCTGTCTGTCCTTTTCTTTCTTTTCTTTCGTTTTCTCTCCATCTGTCGCACTCCCGCGCTCTCTTCTCTTCTCACCCTGTGTGTGTGCACTTTGCGCGCCCGTTGTCCTTTCGTCTTCGCGCGAACCCGCCCCTCCCGCGGGCGCGAGCGCGAGCTGTATTGAGAAGCATTGTTGCCACCGGCCGTGAATCCACCTAACGAGAACACGTTGTTACGGAACGACCAGCTTCGGGTTACCTCGATTTTTAACTGTTTATTTTCCATCTGGCGTGCGAAGAATGAACAGAAAGTTGACGGGGGCTGGATATTGTGGAGAATGGTGCAAGAATAGGAGTCTTCGTTTTGGACTTTTTTAAAAAACGGTGTTAGAGTTTGTTGGAAATTTATCGACTGGTCGAGGACGTCGGTGGGCGACTTTTATCGCCATGTGAATTGCGTTTAATTGTGAAGCCGTCTTTGCCCGTTTATCGGTAACAGATAGTAGTATTGAAGAGCTATCATCGAAGTATAAATGAAACGTACAGCGAAAACAAGAAGAAATCGTGCAAAGAGTTACGTAGTTGCGATAATCATCGTTATACATATAACATTCCAATGGACGATAGCAGCTTAGTTTTAACAAGAAAATATTTTTGTAATTTTCCGCTTTTAAATTGGAACGTATAATCGATCGAACGTCATCGCGCGCGGATTTTCAAAAGTCCAAATTCATCAAGTAATAATCCACTTTAATGCACTTCGATGTAGGATTAGATCGCACAACAACTCGTATTGCGTTATTTAAAAATAAACGCGATAAGCTGAAAAAATTTCACAATCTTTTATCGCAGCAGATAATTTTCATTCTCGAGAGTTACGCGGATCATTAAAGGACTTATATCTTCGATAACGTTTGTTGGCTTGTCCGATGTATATGTATATCGGCTCACACGATAAATCGTATTTAGGTAATACGAATATCTGCGATGACATGAACATCCGCCAATTCGGATATTTGCCGATACGCGGGTAACCATATTATGAATATCCAATGGCATTAATATTCGCATAGTCGCGTGCAGGAGCACACGCGTGCACACCTATACATATGGGTACACATATGGGTATTTAGATAGTTATGTTCGATATGAAACACCGTTATATCTTCACTGTACTGATTACGCTTGCATACTTGTACGAATGACGCATATACGTTATTTTTGAACATCTTATAACATATTAAGAATAAGTTGATAAAGTCATTGAAGTACCTAGTAAGAATGATACGTAAAATATTTATTGTAACAAAGAATAGAAATTTATTTAAGTGGATCTTAAATTAGGTATATTTGGACCTCCTTGATTTGACAAGTCGTAGTTACAGTTTTCTAATAAAATTTCATAATTTTGTTCAAGTTGAAAATTTAATTGTATTTTATTTGGTTTATTATAAAAGTCGTTATTAACATAATAGAAAGTTTATTGCTAATGTATGACTTGAATAATATTTTTGTTTCTATGATGTATGAAAGGAAAAAAATGAAAAATCTTTCGTTAAATACTTGAAATAGTACTTAACAATATTACTTTTCCATGGAAATGTTTAAATATCTTCTGTTTTTACAAACGCGTAAATTAAATCGCGAATTTACACGGAAAAAATTTGTTGAAATTAAATCTGAGAAAATGAAGCGGTATTTACTAACACACATAGCGTGAAAACTACTTCCATCGGTTATTCCTAACATACATTTCATTGATTAAAACTCATTGTGTAATAAAATTGAATTCCGAAAAATTACACAACTGCATTGAACACGGAACAAATAAAACGTACCTCGATATTAAAAAATAAATCTCGCCAAAATATATATGTTGCCTTTGAAAAGTATACAATGTTGCTTTTAAATCGATATTAAATATAAAAACACAGGAAACAAACTGAAAACTCGGTTTAACCGATACCAATATGAGTACGATCCGATTTTTGTCCTGGAAAAAGTACGGCATAGACACAAATCTCAAGTACAGGTCGCGAATTTAGAAAATAACGTAGGGTAATAGGGAAACATTTTCGCACACATATAGTAATTTTACAAAGTCCGCGGAGATCATTTTTGGGAATATTCAGCGAGTGGATATCCCGAGGAAGTTTTAAAAGTGCATGCGCGCGGTACGTGAAAGAAATACCCCGGAAGGAAATTCAATCGGTGGATTCGAAAGGAGTTTGAGCGGAACGAGTAAGGAACTTCTGAAGTGAAGCGACACGAAAATACCGGTAGACGTATGGAAACGCGATTGCGGCTTTGAAAGAAACATCAAATTGAACTCTCCGCGATAATACATTCCCGTGGTGGTATTTTACATAGGGTACGAACAATTCGTGAATAAAATGGGCAGTTTCGCTAGCGGCGCCCTCCGCCTCCTGCCGTTCTTCCATCACCGGTGCTCGATATTTTCCTCTTCCCTTTTTTATTTTTTAATAATTCACATTTTAAATCTGTTACCTTTCGAATCAATTTATTTTTCAATCGTGGCTTTAAGAGCGAGCAAACAATGCACTTCGCAGAATTCTCCGTTTAATTACAAGCGGCGCGGAAACGCTGCGCGCGTTTTATTTAAAATAAAACAAGCGGGCGGAAACAAAAAAAAAAAAAAGAGAAAAACACAACGCACAATAACAACAATTGAAACGGCAACAACAAATAAATAAACAGAACTGGCTGGAAATTGCTTCGTTCTAGGCATCGTACAAGTGTTCGGAAACGGCGGAGAATGCGCCGCGGCGACGGAAGGGAAAAAACGAGCGACAACCGGCCAAGCGCGGTAATGTCGAAAATACAAATTCATGAAGTTCCCATGCCCCGGCAGCGGTAAATTATTTCGTAACGAGGTCTGCCAGTTGTAACACGATGAAACGAGCGAAATCATTATGAGCGCTCGAACCGCTTGAAATTATTTGCAGATTGCGCGCAATGATTCTCGTAACTGTTTATTGTAATTGAAATGAAATAGCGGCGCGCGGAAACTTGCCGAATTCTGCACGCGCAAGCCCCCACTTGCCAACGATGGCGGCAGTGGTGTAGCATCGGTGGCGACAGTGATAGTGGTGCTCGGACTCGCGATCGTTTTAATTCCATTACGCCGTGTGCCGCCTCGTCTCGCACTTCCCACACTGACCGGATCCACTCGACAACACCAGCAAACGAAGGGGAAAGGGGAGAAGAGAGCCCCGTTTCGAGCCGAAAGACCACGATATCCCGATAGGGGGCACTAATAATTGTACGATGTACGCGCGGCACGTTTCATTTAGCAAATTGGCAATAAATGGCGATGGCTATCGCGCGGAGCTCACCCCATAAACGCGATCCTACCCTATCTTTCTTCCCTTTCCATCCTAAATATCCTATCGCTTTCTCTTTCCGTTCTCCACTCTCGTCCCTTTTACTCTCCTACTCTTCTCTCTGTCTTCTTTTATTCCATTCTTCTTGCTTATCCCTTCGCCCCTACAAGTCACTATCCTTGTTCAACTTTATTTTATACGTGTCGTCCCTCCTCGTTCAACGGATATTCTTTTCTCGTCTGTTTTTGTCTTTTTCCCACCCCTTCGAATACGAAGCGTCAACTCTCGACGAATTAAGTTCCAAGAGGGAGGCTTCGTCGAGAGTTTATGGGGTTAGGTTACCGTAGCCGATTTCAACCCCTGCTACAGAGATTGGTATCTACACCTACAGTGACGAAACCCCTCGGAATCCACCACCCTATTCTACGATACCATATGCGTGTGACTGGTTTTTTTTGTAAGTGTCGGACACGCACGAGCACACGGACAGAATTTGTACGAAGGTGTGCAGACGTGTGCACGAGAGTGATATGCGTGCACACGCGATCGTCAAACCGAAAGCCATAAACGTAAACAAGGGTTGTTAGGACTGCCTCCGGGTAAGAGTCGGCACTTACAATCGGGACTAAATATTTTGCACCCTTCGACAAGTACGTGCCGCGGCTACGATCGGGGTCGAACGAAGCGTAAATTGATTCGACGTTCCACGCGACGTAGAGGGTGTGCAGGCACATTTGGTCGAAGTACGTCTCCTTCCGCGGTTACGCTACTAATGATATGCCTTTATCGCGTCGATTTAAGTGGGATGGAAGGAGGCTGGTATATGTGTGTGTAAAAGTGGTATACGTGTTTTAGAAATCACGGTTGCAGCGTGATGGAAATTGGATGGTAAAAATGAAGAATGGACAATGCAAAGGAAGAGACAAGGGGGTTGTGAGAAAGAGAAATAGATGAGCCGCTCAGCAATTGTACTAATCAAATCGAAAAGTACAGAAAAATCATATTTGTTTTAATGGAGTATCATGGACAGTCTTATGAATACAGATTTTATTAAATACCTCGGAAGAATTCATTATAGTAATTCGGACTATAAATTTACGGACTAATAAATTTACGATTATTTTCTTGCGATTATGGGATATAGGTGATTTGTTTTTTAAAAAGACGATCACTTACTATATACATAAATAACGATTAATTTTAGGTTTCATTTTACGTAAGACACATACAATAGAGGACAAAAGTTATTAATTACAAACATCTTATACGCATATTGTTCTTGTATTCGATTTGTCTCTTTGGAGTAACATAGCTGTATGTTTGACTGTTGTAACCTCAGACCGTCGGTTGTTAAATACAAACAATGTAGAAGTTACAACAGTTAATTACCGTTTAGCACTTGTAAACAGTGGACATTAGTTTAAGTACAGAGTACAGTTTTTGAACACTTTTGTTAAGTGGTCACCACTTGTAAGAAAACTCTACATCTGGTCTTTTAGTTTTCTCAAGCACTGAAGCCATTGACAGTGTATAGACAAAAGACTGGGTCGAAGGCAAACCATAAATAGTAGGTAGGCGACGTTGGCTTCAGGGTTTTTAGTCATAGGGTAACACTGCTAGCGTGCGGATCTGAATCAGCTCATATTATATTCCGAACTTTGTATTTACACTTTAGTTTTAAAATATATATTTTCTACCTTACAATTTATCCACGCGTTCCGTTGTATTCACATACATCTAATAACCTCAACAATTTTGATTCTGGAATGTCAAAATCATTGTTTGGTGTACCTTTTATTGCTTAAAACTCATTTACGTAGGAACAGACTGTGGGTAAATCAAAGAATTTACTTGAAAACGAAAGGCAGCAAATCATAAGGCTGCGAAAACAAAGTGAAACCTTCACCGAAATAGCAAATATAGTAAACAGGTCAGAAACGGCTTGTAAGCAAGCTTGGTATACATTTTTATTGCGATCAACCGAAAAACGGAAAACAACGCCGAAAATGCATCGCCGGATTTATCGATTGAACGAAAAGGATCGTTTTCGTAGTGCAAATATTATTTCCGCAGAGATAAATTGTTATTCAGCCTTTTAAAATACCCTGTACCTACGTTACCCCACTTCAACTATTTATATCGATAGTCACTCATTTTTCAACAACTATTACAACCGCAAACACTGACTTTTACAAATATTACCAATACAAAAGTAATTGCTAAGTGGGTAAAACACACAATTGTAATTCTCATACACCCTTTCAGCACAAGAACACTCGTAACTAAATCCAAAAAGAGATCAATATCTGCAAAACAGCAACATGTTTCTTCCAACTTTCTCATCCCCTTGTATTCAATACTTGCATTCAATCAATCACAAGCCATAACTTACCTTTTTGCCCCTGCTAGTGGATTAAAAAACATCGGTTCAAATCTCAGGTTAAGAAATGATCGTTATCCTTAAATCGCATCGCAGTGATCGTCGATGCGCTTCGCTTAAATAAAACGCGAAGACCCTCGGCGCGTATACGCTCGGCGTGCGCGCGGAGATGTTCGATCGCTCGGAGATTAATCTTGGACGCGGAGTTCCGGCCCAGGGAGATGAAACGCGTGCACGGCCCGGTACAAATCGCGTCGCTCTTAATATTAAAGCGGTATTGATCGTCGACAATTAATTAGCCCGTCGAGCCGGCGGTGAATCGTAATGGCGCAATCTGATACCGCCGCGGTCCGTCGACCGTTTGTCCGCTCAAAGGGCGGAGAGAGAATGAACGCCAATGGACCCGAAGCGAAAGGGGGGAAAAAACTGTTGATTTACGTATTCGGTTAAACCAACCAAATTACTTTGTACAATCAACACGGCCGGCATGGCGTCGGCGTAAAGCAAATTAGCCGCGCCCGAATATTGACATTTTTATCTGAATGGCATAGCTGTTGATTTCGGCCTCGCGTTCATTACGCTGGCCGCCGAATGGCGAGCGCGCTCTCCGCACGCCCACGAAACGTCGATACGATTTTAAAATTGTCACGGACCACGTCAAACCCCGAAACCAATGTGTATCGGTTACATCGTTACAGTCGTGTAACACCGTTCATCGTGTGTCTGTCTTTTTTCGTTGGTTTTTGCGCGTCAGTGAAATGAGCGAGATGAAGTTGGACGAGGTTGGATTGCGAAAGGATGCTTGATAAAAGCGATGCACCGGATCTTGATCGATGTGGTTCAGTATTGCAGTATGAATTTGAATAAGTTGAGTAATGGAATGTGATTGATCTTGCGGGGAAAATGTGATGGTAACGAGCATAAGGAATTTGGGTACGTTTGCGGATGTGCGTGACTGTCTTTGTTTGTTTGAGGTCTGTGACATATAGAAGAAGAATACTTTAGAATTATCAGAGTCGTTAATTTCTTGTCCTTACTCGCTTAAGATTAGTTAAGATTACTTAAATTATGTAATATGTGGTTTTGGTGAAATTAATTATGCCTTTTATCGAGATGGAACATCAGGGAATGTGCCTAGATCGGAAACAGAAAGAATTAATCTAAAAGTAGAAATAATAAAACGAACAATGCTGTGGCAGATGAGAGAAGATAGTTTTCCGAGAAGATGTTGGAAAATAGTGAAAGGGGAAGAAAATAAGTAAAGTAATCGGATCTCACAAGTGAAAACCACATTTACACTACGGTCACGAAATCAACAATATATTGCAAAGAATAGAATAGGAAGAAACTGAGTTGGAAATATTGGAACAAATTACTGGAAAACTACTTGGGGAAGACATAAATAAAAGTATTAAGATCCACCTATAACGAAACATATAGAAATATTAAAAACGTAAAGATATTAGAGAAAACTGGCTATTTGAAGAAGGACGATGCTTTATTAATCAAACAGTAACAGTAACATTATTAAATAAACAGTAACAACAGAAATTGGCATAAGGCACATAATAGAGGAAAACCTTTCCTGTCAAATGTGTAATACAGGAGAAATAGAAAACAGGAACCTCGTATGTACTATGCAAGTGCCCCATAAATGAAGAAATTAGGCCAGATAAATTAAAGAATAAGGCGTGGCCAATCATAGTAAACAATCAACGAAAAATACACAAGGGAATTGACAAAATTCATCAAGGGATGCATGAGACTAACGAACATGGATTAAAGAAAGCTCAGGAATTGGATAAGACTGGCAATTAAGATACTGGAACTTAAGTCAAATCCAAACTACACTATACTATATTATAATATATTATATCGTGCTATTTATTTTACAGTGTATTATATTTTATTATGTTATTCCATAGTATATTATATATTATGTTGTATTTTACTAACTTTATTATAATTACATTAAATGTGCACGTTTGTAACAGAGATTTCAGTAGCCTCTAAGCCTTGCTACAATAAATGAGTAATAATAACAATAATAATAATAGAGACAGAAACAATCGTGTATTAATCAAAATAATGTATAACATATTAGGTACACAATTAACCTCTATAATTAAAGCGTAAAGTGGTAATTCAAACAAAATTTAAATATCGAAATATTTATCCTAAATGACATTCGATAATATCAGTTATCCATTTCCTATTCTCTCTACTGCACTTTATTTATTACTATAAAATATATATTTGTCAGGTTATAGCGTCTTTGTCCATTCCAATGAACAGTAATTTCCAGTAATCGAACTTATTCGCGTTTACGTATCTAGAAAAAAAAAAAAAGAAAGAAAAAACAAAAGAAAAGAAAAAAGGAAAATGAAACAAAAACGTTGAAAACCTGGACACAAATAGCAAAATAATGGCGCCGTTAATTGTAATCAAGCTATTCTAAAAAAAGACCGTTATCATTCACGCGAACGAACCGAATTAACCTACTTACTCACATTGAAACGTCATGCGTTTTTCCGATACGTCGATCCTCCGGTTTTTCCTCATCAATTTCACCATTGTCGTCACACGATAACCACGCTCGACGCTCGCGACCATTTTTCAACATAATTACTTTCAATTACAGATAACGTTAACGCAGTGCGAGCTGCACCGGTTAAATACAGTGAAAGCGCGGCCTCGCTTAACGACCAAACGACACGCACGCTGAATAGTTAACAAAAACCAGCAAACGGATAACAACCCGACGGCCAATAAATCCTCTAGAAACAACGTACCGAAATCGACCACTGGCAAAAAACAAACCAAAAAAGGATCGTTCAATCGCAGACACTTCGTCGCGTCGACTCGAATCCTCGAATTTCCAAGTTGTCTTGCCTCTTGCCAACCATCTTACCCTTAACTATGCGACTCCAGGCTTTTTCATCGGGACTAACCACGCGCTTCCCACATTCATTCCGCGAACCTTCCTCTCAAGGGACGTGTCACAAATTCATCGTGGCCCGTTGAGCTCTCCGTTTCCTCCCTTTCGTCTCTCTCTATCTCTCTCTATCTATCTATCTACCTATCTATCTATTTCTCTTACTTTTACGAGTCCTCTCACTCGACAACGTCGCCGTAAAAGCGAGAACGAGGCCGATGACTGTGTCGCCAGAACGGTCGGGAATGAGGAACGAGAGATAGAGCGAAAGGGGTGACGAAGTATAACAGCGGAGGGGTATGGAGTAGCAGAGAGGAACGAAGCAGAGGATGGCGAAGACCGAGGGTGCCATTACATTAATCCCGAAAGTCCCGACGAGCGCTCTCGGGAGCTCTTCGGGGCGTAAAGTGTCACGAAAGTGTCAGCTCCGACGCTCTCCGCAAGGTACACAGTCGCGTACAGCGGTGATGTGGAGAACGAGAGGTACGCGTGCGCGTGAGCATGGTGCACGGATGTGGTACACACGCGACGCGGGATACACGGCTTCCAGCGACGCGACAAGGCGAAAGCTACGGGAATAAGCTTTGGATAGAAAGAGCGACACGCACACCTTCCTTCCTCTCTCTCGAAAACCCCTTCGTCAGAAGATCAAAGGAGCGACACAGAACGGTGGTGAATGGCGGGGTGGTTTTACGAAACGGGCTGCCGCGGAACAGATGGATAGAGTCGGTGCAAAAGGGGTGGGACGCTCGCGAGAGGGGACAAAGTTGTCCGGGAATGGAGATGAGGGAACCGCGCGCTCGACCGCCGCGCAGCCTCATCCCACTCGAAAAAAGGGGTTTCAAAGCAAATACGAAAGCGGTGGACAAAAAGTTCCGGCCTGTCAAAACTGTGGTTAGCCGATGGAGAGACACGGTGCTCGACAGCGACAGCCGACTCCACCAGGGGAATGGGTGACGTCGGAAGGGTGGTTTAGGGGCAGTGGATAGGTTTTGGTAGAAATACGCGTGCAAATCTGTGCGTGGCTCCGGGCCTGGTGATTAATGGAAAACGATCGTGAAATTGTAATTAACGAAAATTCAGTGGACGTCGAACAGTAAATAGAATGGAGCGGCGATTATTGGAGTTAATTGAGGGTGCATCGACGCGTGTACAACTTTTATGCGTCTCTTTTCCGCTTTGTCGAAATATTGTCGAAATGCATCGTCCGTTATGCACGAGACTATGAGAACGCCACGAGATTGGTAGGTGGGCAGGGGGCAGGGGGCAGGGTGTAATTTTAATGAAGACGAATTGAACGGTAACCGCTTTAACGCGACTCGCCGCGTCGCGTCGCGTCGCATCGCGGCGGCAACTTTTTCTGACCCCCGCGGAATTATACAAACGCGACAATCATCGTTTATGCGCGACCGTTACGTTACACGAGTACGATTAAATAATGTACCTTTATTATGTGCATAATTAAAAGTTGGACGGGGAAGAGCGTAGCGAGCGGAACGCCAACGCGTGGTAGATGCGCATCTGTGACGCTCGATAGAGTCGTACGACGACGATGGATGCTATATCGGATCATTCCTATGAAAAATTTAAGCGAACGTAGGTACATAAGCTTGTGAATATTTAACCCGCCGCTAAGATAAAAGTCGAGTAATTTCGTTATATTATCGGTTAAATGTTGCAAGGCGCACGTGTTAAGACAGGCCGCGGTTCTGACGGGAAAAAAAACGTCCAGACACTCGTTTTCAGACTATTCCCCCTTCTATTTTTCTCTGTGTAATTCACCGAGGCACGAACGACCGTAGAATCGTGGATGATAGGCCTTCGTACACGTCTAACTTTTATTCAAGGTAACTTTCAGGGAAAAATATATCGCGACGGAAAAGTAAAACATAGTTATTAACGTGTTGTAGTTTCACAATAATAGAGACGCGTGATTGATGTTATTATTAACTCTTCTGTTGTATTTGTAGAAACATACGCTGGTCGTGTAACGACGGCTTGTTCTTTTTTTGACAAATCTAACGAAAAATTCATTCGCGTGCTTTAAAACTTTGTTGAGGAAAATCTAGATCTAATAAGATTAATAGTAGGGAAATTACGTTCAATAGAATTAGAATTATATCTACGTTAATGAAAATAATATGTTTCCTTGAATTTTTAACACCATTAATTTCTTTATATTTAAAATCAAATATAGAAAATTAATTATTAGAAAAAGAGCGAATAAATATTCTTAGGAGTAATTTTGAATTTAGTTGCCCAAGTTTCTTTATTCATCACTGTAATCATAATGCAACAGATATTAATAATATTAATAACGGAAAACGAAGAACAGTAATAAGTTTATAGCGAATTCGTAGTTGACGAGGTCAAGATCACCATAAATCTTTAAATACCAATACAACGAAGAATCAAGATAACCGATAACTTACACAACCGACGTACCTTGTAATTGCTGGTTGTAAAATACTTTCAATAGAAAACACTCGTATTTATTACTCGAATTTATTTACTTAGGACTTACAAGAATTAATACGTAGCTTGCGTTTTTATCATAATGAATATGTGCTTTACATTCTTTCTTCTTCATTTGCTTGTAATTGTGTAACGATCACGATCACGCGTAATCTATAGTAAATATAAACTAGTATCTTTTAGTACCAGTATTTTCAATTAGCCATTTCATTTTCTTATTCACGTTATATCGTATTGATAACAGAAATATTTAATGATAATCGTCATAAGTGGAAGCGATCAATGTACACAATACATACATATATATACCTACCTATGTACTGTGTAAGTATATATCATACACGAAAACGTAACTATACGCTCAGATTTCCTCAAATTTCTGTCTGTTATAAAAAAAGCAGTAGAAAAAATTCAACTTGCCAAAACGCCTCGTACTACGTACTCCGCAACAATTCTTTTTCATTGTTAAAGAGTGTCATTCGTAGCTGCACGACTGGTGAATACAAATGCTTACAGAACGGAATATAAATAAAACCATAAATCTGCCAGTCAAAAATTGAATATAAATACAAAAATTTATTCTCAATAGGATAAGTTGATGAATGCCCAACTACAAGAAAAAAAAATCTTTTACATACTAGATATCTTTATGTCGTTCATGCATAATATTTTTTTTACAAAAAGAGGTCAAGGAAAAGACCATATGCGTCAATCTTATGTGCAATTATTCAGATCTTTACGTAAGAACGTTGTTGAACGAAAAGAGTTGAAAATGAAAAGAGTTGACGAAATGAAGAGAAAAATTAATCAGCGTACAGTTCCTTGGTGCGAATCGGAAGACAAAAATCACGATCGCTTTTTCGTCAAGCTTTTTTTACCAGCGACTCGTGAGCGTCACATGAAATTGAAAAAAAGAGAGTATAAAAAATTGCATTCGCCGTGCGCATTTATCTTTCTCGTCTATCGGTCACGAGGTGCGTTAGATAACGTCCATCCCAATGGAAATGACTTCAATACGGCAGACATCCGTTGACGTGAACGTCGGCGAACGCTGCATGCGTGCTCGCCCGCGTCTCGTCGAACCAGCGAGCGCGCTTCAGCGCAGCTACACGCGTGCAAATGAAGCGCAGTTTCTGGACGGCTCGTACAAAAGCCCTGTGTACGCTGGATTCCTGAAAAAAAGGCCAGCTACGGGCTAATCGTCGGCAATTCGAATCACTGAATCAGAACGCCGCGCCATGCTGCGAACAGCGACCGTGCAACGCGGAAAAAATTCGAACCAAATTGCTTCCTTGCCGTTTCAGGCCGGCCGTTGTTTGTCTCGGTGAACGGGCGTGTTTATTAACAGAAACGTTGGAACCGTTTGTTTGCGAGAAAGCAAACAACGATACAGAATTGTTGCGACCGGTACCGCCAGCAAGATTAAAAACGTCCAGTAGCGCAACATCGCATTATAGTTGGTAAAAAGCGGGGATTGTTCGAGGATTTTAAATTATCTAACTAAGTAGCACAAGGATCGTGTGTAGGTTGTTTTAGGAATTTCGTAGTTTTTTTTTTTTTGTTAATACGTTGAACTTCATTTATTTTTTCGCAATTAATTGAAATATACTGTACCATAACATTGTATTTTTGCAAAATATCGTATCGTATTTGCGCACTTTCCTCCGACAATGTTATCTATTTAAATCGTTCGTATTGTTGAAAATGCTTTAGCCTGTCGCATTTATTTTGTTTTAATCATATTGAAAAATGTAATAAAACGTGAGTTACCAATGGCCACAGTGGCAGTCAGTGTGTTAAAAGTTTAAAGCGAAATTATGTGAAAGTATCGCGATCTTCAATCGTCAGTGTATTCTTTCTCGTTTCCTATCTCTCCTTTCTAAGTAATTTTCTTGATCCCATACTGTTTCTGGTTAATTTTCTTGGTTCTACATCGAGTTCGAAATGAAAGTTGTATCAATTCTGAAAAATGTATTAATACGTGGGTCACCAATGGCCACAGTGGCAGTCAGTGTGCTAAAAATTTAAAGCGAAATTATGTGAAAGTATCGCGATCTTCAATCGTCAGTGTATTCTTTCTCGTTTTCTATCTCTCCTTTCTAAGTAATTTTCTTGATCCCATATTGTTTCTGCTTAATTTTCTTGGTTCTACATCGAGTTCGAAATGAAAGTTGTATCAATTCTGAAAAATGTATTAATACGTGGGTCACCAATGGCCACAGTGGCAGTCAGTGTGCTAAAAATTTAAAGCGAAATTATGTGAAAGTATCGAGATCTTCAATCGTCAGTGTATTCTTTTTCGTTTTCTATCTCTCCTTTCTAAGTAATTTTCTTGATCCCATACTGTTTCTGGTTAATTTTCTTGATCCTACATCGAGTTCGAAATGAAACTTGTATCAATTTTATAATAATTGAAATTTTACGTCTCGTTAAAAGTACGTTTCATTATACGTAGTATGTTTAAAGTAGAAGTAGCTTCGTCAAATCGCGGTGTCGTTTCTCCTGGTAATCACCTTCTCTATTGTCCACGGAAAGGCTGTGGAGTCGAGAGCAAAGTTCCTTTCAAAGGAAGCAACGGTAATATTTCAGTCGTATAGCACTGTGTGGGGAAAGGACAACAGAAGTTCGCATAAAGACGCACCTTACGTCTTAGATGTGTGTGTGGGTCGTACAACGCGTCAAAGGAATGAAAACGAGTCGCTACCGATCTTTCTGTACAGGGCTTAAGTGGCAGCGACCTGAAAAACGATAAGCGGATTTGTTATATTTGTTTATCGTAAAAGGTACTTCTCGTTATACGTGCAGATTTATTAATTAGACTGAGAAACATTACGATATAATTTCTATTTAATTAGAGACATTCAGTGCAATTTCGTCTCTTCTCTTTCGATATTCAATGGTAAAACATAATAACAAACTGAACGATAAATTCACAATTGAAAACAATTATTATTTTCAATTATTTTCTATTACGCCTTTCTCTGGCACAATTATTCAGAATGATGACAAATTAATAAAACTCCAGAGCAACAATAAAGAATTACCGAAAGAGTCTTATTATTGACATTTCTTTCAAAATGTATCGTATTGTATAATTTTATTCTACTACCGAAGCTTGCGAATAGAGTCGCTTATCTGCATCGAGCCTAAGGGAACGACATCGACACCAAAACGCGAGTGACGAAAAAACGACGTGGGCGATCGATAAAACGGGTAGAACGTTAAAACAATTAACGCCCTCTGATTACTTTTTCCCTATCGCCTGGGTAGATACTGGGTGGATACGAGTATTCACCCTCCCCGATTCGTCGAAGCAATGAGTACCGGTAAAACTTTGCAATTGCTATGGCCGGTAATTGCTGCGCAATTATGTCGGGCTATCGCCAACCACCGGCAACTGCAACGAGCGCGGGGACGACCAGGACCAAGATAGTTATAATTACCAACATAGCCCGGCCGTGGAGGCGCGGCTCGTTTATTCGAAAATTGTTTTCGGATACAACGATTTTAAGCGTTGTTACGCACGCGTCGTTCGATCGTACTACACAAACGGAACAATTTTCAGCGACAGTGCGAAAACGCCGGACCCGATCGTCGTCATTGTTTTTTATGTAACGACATCGATTAACGCGACTCGATCCGGCCAGAAGCCGCAGAAATTCCCGCGAGAATTGAAACGCCAACGGTACACGCGGGAACGGCAAATGTTTCTCCAGTCGATCGATGACGATCTCTTTATCATGTAGATGTATCAATCCGTGAAACAATTCGTTCTTTCATCTGATCACGAACAGTTGATCTCATTGTGAATGTAATCGTACATGGGAACAACTTCGTTTGTCTTTTAGACGCCACGTGACGTTCTTCAGCTCTCTGTGGACCACCCTGAAATCGTAGGATCACGCCTCATACGAATCCAAACCACGAGGCTTCGCGCCACATCAACCGTTCCATGTTGAATGTATGTAGGACACAAGAGCGTGGTTGTCAAACTTCGTTCAACATGACGAGGGGCAGCAGTTGACTCCGCCTAACATGAATCAGCGATCGTTGAACCTGATTGGTGGAGATCATCAAGTCGTAGGATCTCGTTTGACAGGTCACACACCTAAGATACTGTCTAAAATAATTAGCACTTACAAAGAGATGGCAAGAAGCGCGGAATCTCGAACGAGTTGGTTGTACGTGCGTTCGATGCTTTAGTTTGATGGTGAAACAGCCTCAAAAGGATTTCGGTGCATGGTGCTTTGTTTTCGAGAAATTAATATGTCTTTTTTATATCTTGCTTTATAGATTCTTATAATATTAGTACTATGCTTTTTTCAATATTACATTTTTATGATTTATTTTGGTAAATCTTTGATTATTTTTATTTATTATAATATACTGCTGGGTGGAAAATTGCTGTACCAAGAACATAATTTCTTCGATTAATTTGTCGAAAACAAGGTGCCATGCACACAAATGGCTCTTCTGACGAAATTTTATCATCAACCTAAAGCATCAATGCACGTGCAACCAGCTCATTCAAGATTTCGCAGTTGATGCCATCTACTTATTAGCAATGCCGTAGATAACATCGCTGCGTTCAACACTGTTTGAAGTTTCCGGTTGTAAGCGGTATCCAAGAGGAAAAGGTTTCTGATGAGTCGCTAACATTAAACGCATTGATACTGATATCGAGGATATACGCAAAGACTTAAAAATACCAACGTTCAAAGAAGAAATCGGCAGGTACGCAGAAAAATACAAGGAAAGAACAGTAAATCAGCTGGCTGCTGAAGCGAGCAAAACTCTCATAGAAAGAAGACTAAAAAGAAAACACCCCACTGAGCTCACTAAAGAAATGAAATAGTCAAACTCGAAGATGGTTTCCCGTTGGTAGCCATCCACATGTTATTTAATAATTAAGTTAGAAAAATTTACCAAATATCCAGCTGGACAAATTGCAAAGTACAAATTAAATAATAATAATAAATAAAAAAAAAACTGATACCAATACAATAACCCTGAATGGGGCTAGTTTCCTCTTGAACGCGACTTTAATATTGAAAATTTTGCGAATTGTGTACCATTTATTCGAAAGTGCAAAGCAAGCAAACTAATCGCTAGACCGTGAATATCTATGCACATTTATATTTTTATAAAAAGGATTAAAGAAATAGAAGATAGAAATTTGTTTTACCTATTAAATACTAATTTAAGTGGAAATTTGCATACGTTACATACTTCCACGTATTATCCGCATACTGTGAGCTTTTACACTTTTAAATTTCCCATGAATGCATAAAAATCCGCAGTCTACTTATCACTCGGAAATCTCGAGCTGTGCATATCCCATTGAGATGGCTCGTGTGGCCGAACGATTGCGCGAATAAGCGGCGAATTGGTGCGTGTCACGCGTAATACAGCGTGAAATAATTTCCTCCGGCTCTTACGTTTCCCATTGTTCCCGCGGCGAAACGTGCGCGAGGCGTTCGCATTGCACAGTTTGCGAACGCGAATCAACAGAATGAGTCACGCCTCGATTGCACGCGATCCCGTCTGAAATGTGTGCACGGTTACCGACTTCGAAAGGTATCGGCCGGTTGCTACGGATATATATCATGAAATTCGTGAATACGGAACGCAGGAAGTGGATGCGGCCGAAGGAAGCGCGACGAATGGCCGCGGGCGCTTTTTAATTGGCGGAAATGCAACTTTAAACGCTATACATCAGCTAAGGATGTGGTTAAACTGCGAAGTAAGGAACATTTGAAGAGCGACGAGTTGATGTAAGGAAATAAATGGATGAAAGGGTACAACAAAGTAAGTAGCCGCTTATTACACGGTTAAGGAAATATGTGGTAGTTGAATCCGTGAAAAAACGTAATTATTAGCTTGTCCGAAAAGTTTCTTTCGTTTTATGAAGAAATAATAGACGCGCAACGTTTTTTGTTTCATATTATTTTGTCGAATTACTATTATTTTTTGGATTTCTGACTTTCTTTGATTTTTTGGTTTTTTAGATTTGAATTATTATTTTGTTGATCCATTTTGTTCTGTTGAGATAAACACTGCAACATCTCACAGACTTGTATGAAGGTGCACTGTTGTAAAAAAACACGTTTGCGAAAGAAGGACACTTTTCGGACAACCTAATATTATATCGCAGTAGAAATATAGATATACAATAAAGAAAATAAAAGTAACAAAATGTTACATATACTGATATCTAATCCTGCGATATTTTACTACGTTCGAAATATAAATTTTTACTATCGAAATCTCTAGATAGAGATACTAACTTCGTGTTTGCATGTGGGTTTACGCAAATTTGTTTAGTTGATATACAAAATGTTGTATAAATCTGACAAGATGGTTGCTCCCTTATTTAATAAATGAAACTAAATGACAGGGATACTTTTTTTTCATTTGGTAGACTTTTTACAATCAATTATCATTGAGAATTATAAGTAAATTATTTTGGCGTGGTTCTGTAACTTGGATTATAAGAGTTTATAGTATGTTTGATTCTAATTGAATCTAATGCTTAAATCTAAAGACAAGGATATAAATAGGAAATTTTACATTTCACGTAATAATTAAGAATTAAATTAAGTTACACCCTTAGGACGATTCTCTCTACTTATTTATATATTTGTCGTGCTTGAATTTACATGTTTGAATTTTCGAATTGTTGAGATGTGTACATACATGAAGATTATTACTAGCGTATATCATACTTCAAATATCATGCTATATCATACCTCAAACAGCTGAAGTAAGAGTATCGCAAAGTTTGCGATAACTGCTGTTTCCATTTCTTTGGATCCAGTCCATTTCCGCTTTCATAGTATCCGTCACTGCGATGTAATCATAGTGTTCGCCTTTCGAAGAGTCGGATAATAGTGTAAATGGGGAAAGATAGCGGTATCTAAGGCTGGTCAGTGTCAATATTTCCAGTATCGTGTCAATACTCCATATCATTTTTGTTATACACGTCAATAAGATATCACTGATTAAAATACGAATGCACATTATTGCAGTTTCTCCATATACAATGATTCGTATTTTTTTAATGTAATTTACACTGGTAGTTACTTCTCGAAAATTGTCTCGAGGTGGATGGAATAAATTGTCAGTTAGACATAAGAAATGACATTTTTTCGAATCGAAGTGCATTCCCGAGGCAATTTCCTCGAATGAATCACAATTCTAGAGAAATACAGTCCCTTATAACTGTAAACGCTTCCAAGAATTGTTTGATATTTCAACATTGCTCCTTTGTAAAGTACTCTGACACAGCCAATTCTCTTGAAAAACTTGTTTAACACGATTCCGAGTTGCAAGTTCTGAGCTGAACGTGTTTTTTTTCTATATCATTATGCATTTATGCGATCATATTCCTGCTTACTCGCGCGACACGAATAAGATATTCTTGTAGAAACGTTTACATACCTAATTCACGCGATGTAACTGTTTCAAAAAAAATCTGTCAGTTGATTGTATATGTAAATTTACAGAAATCATTTTCGAATACAGTAAAGTAAAAGAGGGATCAAACGAACAGTTTCCAGTCAAACGAGGAAATCGTATTATTTCCAGATATCGTTTGCTTAGATATAAAAAAAAGTCGTAAGTGACAGAGCAATTAATCTCTTGGCATCGAATGTCGTCTCTGGCACTTAATACTGCTTTCTCATGCCAAATGTATGTACAATAACGTGCCAGGACCGTCATTCGATGCCAAAAGGCTAACTATTTCTATTCATATTACGAAAATACATATTCTAATTTTAGAATATTTTAGATTATACGAGAATACTGAAAACGTTGCGAACATTCCTCTTTCTGGTCATTATATAAATTAAACAGTATTTCAATGAAAAACTTCGCTACATCTAAAGACACAAATCGTCCGTTGAAATTTATTTTTCACTTTATTGCCACTTTTAATATTTCATATATCTTTGCATGTCTGCTATATTCTTTGCATTTTTACACCCTTGGATTTCCCATGCAATGCACAAATATGAAGCCACTTTTATATCTTAAACATCGTCATACGTGACACAGTTATATAAATGTTTATTCGCTACAAAAACTTGAAGCAGATATATATATCTCTTCTGTGTGATATCAGAGATAAAAAAAAATCGCGTTAACAGAGGAACAATTGTTTTCTATTATTGTTCATCCTAAATTCTTCTTTTAATTTCGCTATGAAAAGTTAGAATTAATAGACTGTAAATCGCCGCGTTTCAAATTTACATCGCGAGTAATAATCAAGTTGGGTGCAAAGGTCGAAATAAAAGTGGCTGGTAAAAAGCGTAGCCAGCAGCAGCGTGTTGAAAAAGTGGATCGACGATGGTTGGTGGAGAACAGACCGAGAAGTTTATCACTTAACCCGCAAACGCTGTCGGTTGATTTGGTCGGGCGGAATGTCACGGAACGCGGCCGACCCGTGTCGGCAATTATAGCGCGGCGCAGCTGCGCTTTCAGACAGAACTTCTGATAGTTTAATGAGCCACGTCGGAAAACTTTTAAACGGCTGGCCACGTTATACCTTCCGGCGACCAGCGATAGACAGGCCTACAGCTCGAAGGCGAACCCCCGCTGGCAGGGTTGCAGGTTCAACAACCCTCCAAGACCATTAGGGATAATACGAGCGCGTGTACGTATACCTGTAAGCCAAGAAGAAAACGGAAAGGGGCACGTGGCTCTTCAGTCGTTTCACCTTTACTCCGTTATATATTCATAGGTAAGTTGAAAGTTATTTGCGGTTTTATGTTGGGACAAAATCCTTTGTTAAGTGGTAGATTATAGACTTGAGTGTTATTTGAATAAAATATCTGAGAAACGATCGTCTAAGTGATAGTATACCATTTTGTTAGATTATTCGAGGACTAATTGAATTTTTCAGAAATTTATCGTATACTTTTATGTGTTTATTGTGTTACACGATAAATTACTTGGAATTTGTCACACGACCTTTTCCACTTTCTTCGCTGCCTTTGTCGCCACGAATACCGTATATCAAGCTGATAAAAGTTTTACCTGTCCTAGTCGCTTTAAACAATTAGGTCGCGGTGGGAATAAAAATATAGAACGAAAGTACGAAAGTTTAGAGGTTAAAGGGAAATATTTAACACAGCAGAGAAACTAACACGATATTTAACGAACGCGGATAAGACGAAACCTAGCCAGTTCAACAAGCTCGACAAGCTAATAACAATTTCTCTTCAAGCAAACCAGCAAATATTCCAGCAACATTTTCTTATGGAATAAATCAGAGCCAGTTGCAACCCCTTGTCCAATTTCCTCTCTCTCTCTATCTCTACGGTTAGTCCTCGGAGTAACGAAATTATCGCAGACTACAATGATATTCACCCCATAATACGTACAACGCCGGATTAGTCAGCATTCCTATGGTACGATAACGAAGACGGAGAGCAGGGGGAAAGTTCCGTAAGCTGCAAAGCTTAGTCCGAACGGTACTGGCCCACCGATGATAAGGTCAAGCGACTTGCTTCACCTGGTTGTTCAACGTAGCCAGGATACCGAAAACGTTCGGCGCGGACACGCGATATCGCCGCCGGTATCGTCGCCGTTACAACACAGCCGTGATTTCCTTTTTTTTTATCTCGTCTCGTTTCTAGTCCGGCTACTGTTACCGGCGAAAATTAGCAATTTGCTTGCAGCTGTAAACCGTTAACGAGCAACAACGACCGCGTAGAACGCGATACCACTTTTCTACGCCGCTTTGTCATCGCCGTAGAACACCCTTAACGCACGACTCACGCTGCCGTTACTTTTCTAACGCGTTACAATGCCGCGTAACTCGAGCATAGTCGTCGCGATCGTTCGATAACGCTGGATGATTTCTCGTATAAGGCGACAGAGGGATAGAGTTGTTCGATAGAGGGCCGAAATAGGGGCTGGAACACGATCCATGGAAGACGCGGCGTTGGAGACGGCGGTGAAACACGCTAGACAAATAAGGGGGACGATACGCTGTCGTGTGGAAAAGTCATAAAAGTTTGAATGAAAAGTGACTCGGTTCTCCATGACTTCTTAACAATGGTCGCGATTTATTCATAGACATGGCCGCGGCACAGACGCATAGCTGCATACGGTTTCCAAGCGGAGTCCATGTTCGGGAAAACTTTCCACCGTGGTACGAAATATTTGATGGAGACCGGCACTGGGTTCTATCGATCGGTGGGAACATTTTTGTCGCGCCATTAATACCGTTCGCGGACAAAGGAGCTGCGGTTTCGTTCCGTCGAGCGGTCGACGCTCGATTTAACCATAGGTCAGGTTAAAAAGTTAGATTAGCTTTGAAAACTCCGGGACGAAACTGCGCTGGAAATACGACTACAAGTATGCCAACCGTTTTCGTGGCTCTTCTACCTTTTTCTTATGAAACACACTAATCTTAGCTCAGGGTGATATATCGACGGACAATATCTGACAAGATAAATCGTTGTAGATAATCGTTTAAAATTTATACGGAACAAATCTTCGTATCGTTTAACTTATTGAATTTTTCGAGTATTCTGCCGGAAACGCCTTTGATCTGTAAACGCGCAATCGGAACCCTTGTTTACCGGTTTCCCGCATCCACGTTCCTTTTATCGCGTCTCGATAGTCAAATCGAATTCTCTCTCTGTTCCGGCTTCCCCCCCCAAAAAAACCGGTCGGAAGACAAAGACGCGGCAACGTCCCCCTCGGGAAAATTAAGAAGGGAGAAATATCTCGAGACACATTACACTCTTCGCTACGTAATCGCGAAGGGTAGGTTGGCTCTCCCTCGAGATAGGACCAAGGTTCGCAAGGGTGTCCTCTTAAAACATCCCTTTCAGATCCCCGGTGAGTCTTGGGACGGTGTGAAAGCCACTGTCGTGAAACCGCACACTTAATTTGCCTTGCAAAATTCAGTCCCTCTTTTTCTGCTCGCCTTCTCTCCAGTTCTCCGTCTCCTCTCCTTTTCTCTTTTCCTCCCTCTCCTTCTCTTCCTCTTACTCACTCACTCACTCACTCACTCTTTCCGTCTGACTCGGCGGAAAAAATGCCGGGGCTCAGGTGGGGAGAATGAAAGAACCGCTTCCCCTTTCTGAAAAGGATAGACAGAGCGGGAATTCGAACAGACGAGAAAAGCGTCGCGGCAGAAGGGAAAGAAGAAAGAAGGGAAAAGGTAGCCGTGAGTCTACTCCGATGGTGGTAGAAAAGTGTGCTTAAAATATTAACGCCGGAGGCAGTCCGCGAAGGCTAGGGGTGCAGCGTTCTTTGTTCCACGGCGATGGAGGGCCACCGACACGAGAAGGAGGAGAAGGGACGGGGTTGTAGCGTGAAAGAGGACCGCGCAAACAGCCTGCAGCAGTGACGTTCAGTCCTGTTGGCAAACCATCCGCTCTCGCTCGTCCCTCCCCCTTTAGCTCCTTTTCTCCAAGCTCCAACGTCGCGCAAAATAATATATGAAATATGCGCCACGTCGAGTTTTCCGCCGTACAGCCCAAACTTTCTTCTCTTCCTCCTACGTTGCTTCCTCTTTCCCGCCGCAGACAAACCCTGGCCAAGAGTATAAGGGGTGTGAAGCCGAGGCTCGAGTGGCGAGCAAGCTTCACCCTACCCCCTCCCAGTGCTGTACAGAGAAACGAGGGACGCTAATGAAAAACCTTGAATTTTCCATGAAGGAATTACGGCTTTCGGTACCGTATATCACTTTCTCTCTCACTCTCTCTCTTTCTATCCTTGTCGCTTCTTTCGCTCCGGATACGACATCACCGTGTCGACGAACCAACTCCCCTTACGGCTTTTGCACCCGCTGTACCGTACAGCTAGTAGGATTATTTTCAGTCACTATACTTGCTCTCTGTTTCTCTCGTTGTTGGAAGCGTTCGTTCGTCAGAGGGGTTGGTCTCACCGCCACTGGCCGGATAGTTACGAACAAATTAGGATTCTCCAGTAACCCCTTCTCTTTGGTTTCCGATGGCTCCATACCGTTGGACGCGAGGTGAATTTCAATCGTGGCCGGCAGCAGCGAGCAGAGGGCGGTCTTATCGAGATTAGAGCTCGATTTTCATGGTGTACGCGGCCGCGTTATAATGCCGAGTTTGTCCGAGGGCGAAGTCGTTTTCGTTTTATAGCGGCGCACCCCTTTCCTCTCTCTTTCGCCTTCTCGTTCTTCCTCTCTTTCCTCTCTCTCTCTCTCTTCTCGCATCGTAATGAGGCTGATCCCGAATTCTACCGGTGTCCCGGTGTTAATACGTCCGCGAAAGAGAAAACTGATAACGGTTCTCGCTAATAACGACCGATCGTTTGGAGCAGGCGAAAGGGGGAAAACGATTTTTGTCGCTCCGCTGAACGTAGAAATTTGGCAAACAAAATAATCGGGAATTTCACTGAATTTCATCATTTCATAAATATTGGAAAATAAGCATATACGCACACTTGATTATTTTTCATACGATGTAATTTAATTACGATATTACGGATAAAAGGTGCTGCAACGATTTTATGCTTAATTATTATTGCAGATATGTTATATATAGTGACAGGGGGAAATTAATTTTTGAAAGCTAATATGTATGTAATGGAAGAATTTATGCTCGTGACTGGCAATCTTCTGAAGATGTTTTTTTTTTGCTTGCAAGCTTTTTATTTATGTGTATTTCATTTTTACGTTATATTTTCACAATAATTTTTACATTGCAAATCGGATAAAGAAGAATCCTTTAAATCTTTGGAAGTACCGTTATCAATCCAAACGGTGGTACTTAAAACATGTATATTTATAGCATATTTAATCGTAATTTTTTGAATACCCATATTTAATCGTATTAAATTGTATTCAATTATTACTATCGGCAAATCCTTTTAATGGATAACTTAAGTTTATCATCGGCTAATCCCAGGAAAAATTAACGATTAATTTTACTTCTACACTTTGATGATATTCACGTAACATTTGTTCGAAATTGATCAAAGTGTCCGGATGATAGTGTACATGTATTTTTTTCATGTTTCCTACTATTAATTCTGACAGTCGGAAGAACCTATCAATTCGTCAAAAGAATCGATATTGACACACGTAAATCGGAAAGTAGCAGATTTTACGTTTCGTATTAAACAATACAAACGATGCTGTACTTTAAATAACGTAACAGAAAATATGAAGACAGCTTATAAGCGAGAACAGGCGGAACCTTTGATTCAAAGCCGAAGTTGCAACGGAATCGATAAACAAACAGCGTAGTTCGTTTATTAAATTTCCTTGGCGGAACGAAAAACCTTGCAACTACGTTCGGAATAAAAGTAGCGGACTGAAGGGTACAACGGACGTTTCCGCAAACAGTATCGTCTAGTATTGAGGCGTACCACTGGCGGTCGTCGAATTGAATATTGCAAACGGAACCTTTTCTCGAAGAACCGATACAAGCAGACTCGAACGATTCCCCACACCACTTTCCACTTCCTCTTCTTCCGTACCACGTACTCCAAAGACAGGAAGCTTGTACTGGGGTGGTCCGTAAGACCGGAAAGGGTCTGGTAACATCGGCGTGTAAAGAAGAAGGAGAGAGGAACGAGGAGAGAAAGACACAGAGAAGAAAAGTAGAAGAGGAAGAAGGAAAGGAAGAAGACGGTGAAATGAAAATAAAGAAAGAAGGGTCTCAAGCTCGATAAATATTGCGTGTAGCTAAACCGTCGTCGCGGTGCCCTTACGTCGTTCGCATGAACGTTCGTACACGTACAGAAAACCTATACACCGAGATATACGTACACACGGAAGCGTGTTCACACATTGCAGCACACAGGGCACACACAGTTGAATCCAGTGACGCAAAGCACACACGTGCGGTTTACGTGCTTGCACACCACCACAGAGAGTGACGCGGTCTCGCACAGCGTGGACACTCCGGCTGGGCACAGCACGAAATATTTGAGTTGCTTGGCAAACACGTAAATGTAAACGCCGCGTTTACATTGCCGTTTACTTTTCGCCCCCTTTGCTTCTCTCTGCGACGGCCGCTCGACGAGCCCTCCGGGCTACGACCAAGAAACCTCGACGACGACGACGACGGCGACGACGACGACGTTCCTAGGGCAGACCAAAGAGCAAGAGGAAGGAGGAAGAGGAGACGGAGAAGGAACACAGATGAATAGAGGCGAACAGAGACGAATAGACGCGAATAGGGACGAATAGAGAGGACGATGACGATGACGATGACGAGGATGGCGAGAGGATGGTGGCGCGTAAACGTCGGCTGCTAGAAGAGAAACCGACGATGGAGTCAGGAGCGAAGGTTGAGGCGGAGGTGGCGGCCGACGACGCCACTGGCGGGCAACTCGAGTCGACTAACCGTCAGGTAAATATTGACCGAGCGGGATATTGCTCCCGATGCTTGTTTGTTTATTTCAATACCCGTGACCGATGGGCTTGATAGGGGGTTGCTGTATGCACAGGGAGAAGGGAAACGAGACACACACGGCCGCACACTTTCCACATCTCTGTATGTGTCGTGTGTTTTTCGTCTGTACACAGATATACGCATATACGTCAGCTAGGATTGCATGTTTCGCGCGTATCACACACGGATGCACACGTTTAAAAAGGGAAGATAATTCCGTATAGTTAGGTGGCGTGTAGAAACGCTTCGACCAGGAAAAAGGAACGCATAGCACGCTTTCCCTGGTGTCCACTCCAGTCCATTTATATCCGAGTGATATATCCACTCGAGACTTCCTTGAGAACCGTCCGGTCAGCCAGACCACGACGACAACGCCGATAACCATTGGGACAACTCTCTCAACCTCTTCCTATCGTTCTTTCGACGATACTCTGTATTTTGTGTTTCTTCTTCTGAAAAACAATCTGACCAGATCATCGTGTTTCTTTGAAGAATATCAGACAACGTGTATGCCTCGAAACTTTAAATATGATATTTCCTAACGAAATGATATTCCGCGTTACATCATGGGTCTCGTTATCACGATGTGGGAAACCTCATTGAATAGGCAGGTGATTGCTTGCTAGATAAGTTAAAACGAGTTTCACAAGCTTTTTATTTTGGTTTTTAATATTACCCTCTGCTAGCGTTACATTGCGTTTAGTTTTTATACGGAGGTTTTTGCAGAATTGCAGACTGTGAAGCATGTGAGAGAAATACGCTTCGTGGAATAATCGAATTCAACGAAACCGTAACTCTCGATGTATTTACTAGAGCTTCTTGGGAAAGGTATAATTCTGTTTTACGTTTTATATATTTATCAAATTCTTGTTACAAAAATTCTAACATAAACGACGCAACGCGATATATCTTTCTTCCAAACGATTTGCTATATTGATAATGTTATTAACGTTATTATTGTTTATATTAAAATGATACTTTGGCCAAAAACTTTTAATATTCGGCACATACGTATATTTTGCTTTTATTAGCATACATGATTTTCCATTGCTTGTCGTTAGTTTACTGTATGCGTGTACAGCTGTTTCAGTAACTGTACATCAATATTAAACAAGAAACGTCGAAATGATCATTAATCAACATATTAAAAAAAATGTCGCTAAAAATCGATCACTGAGTACACACCAATGATTGATCGTATATTCTATTTTTTACAGTGCTAAACATAACCTTTTCTCTCCTAATCGACATGTGGAGACATTCGAGAATTAATTTGACTATCGCTCACTCAAGAAAAATTCACGTAATTACAGACTTGAACACGTTGCATGCGCTACCGGTTACCTGATAAACTGCTCGGCTTCGTAAAAACTACAGTTTCTTTCCACGATGACATAGTAAGCTTCCGTAATGGCTCGACGAGGTGGTTAAAGCGTGCAGCCTGAAATAATTAAAACGTTCGGCAATTTCCCCCGGTAGGATTCTTATTTTCCGCTAAACGAAACCAGTGGTTTCAACGGCACGGTAATTCGCGCCATTAAAACAGTATAAACTTCTTCCACATGGCGGTGGGAAGGGTTGTTAGCCAACGGCGATGTTCGTTTTTCCTTTTCGAGTTTCTTTTTCAAGGCTCGCCTCGGTTAAGCGTTGCCTCACCCGTTGCGTCGCGTTTATCGACACCGCAATCTTCCGCTGGAATATCGTTGCATAATTCGCGCGCCGCGAATATCATTATCACGAAAGCTGAGAAGCGAAGAATTTCAATGAAACGCGCTGCGTTACGTGAACGCCACACGTGTACAATCCTTTTCAGAAGTATTAGAAATTAGGACATTTGCTGATTCGCGTGTAAAGCCTGATAATCGATGTAGATTACAACGAAAAGGATTAAAACGCCAAAATTTTGGTATAGTCGAAGCTCATTTATACGAAGCTATCGTGAGATAAATAGTTTTATACGAGCCTCTCGGAAACCAAATCAACGAACTTCGTTCTAATAAATTCCATAATTGCAGTATTTGCACCCTTATGAATAATAATTTATTAATTAATGATATCAATCATACGATTAATGATGATTTATAAATTGCGGGTTGTAGAGTTTCGTTAGCGATTTATAATTGTAATTTGTAAGATTTAGTTGCAACAGTTCGTTTGTTGTATTATTATAACTTGCTACGTGTGACTTGTAAATTGCACATGTCACCGATAATATCGGTATTTAACTATGCAAATAACTCTGGGTACACGATTGATATTTAAGCTTTTAAAAAACCAATAGCTTAATTCCATAAATTTATTCCAAGATATATCGAAAAGCGAAGAAATAAAAAATATATTAATAACATTGTCGTTTGTTCCTATTTTTCAATTCACGTAATTCATCGCTATGGTGCCTTCTCAACGATCCATGTATATTTCAAGTTCATATTTGCAACAATTCTTTATAATAGTTCATCGATCGTAAAAGTTCATTGATTGCTATTTATAATTTTTTCGCTCGCACAATAGAAGTTCATGTTCAACTGTCTGACTGCAACCTAATCGGCAAAAGTTCATTGAATTAAGCGTTAACTAGAATGTCATCCGACCGTCGTTATAATATTGAAAATACGTGCTATCATCGTCTCAAATTTCAAATTAGAGGTTGTAATAACCTCGTAATGATCTCACCAGCTTACTTCATTTCCCGCGAATGTCGTAATACTTATGAACGAACGTGTACACACGTTGAATACACGAGCTATTACGCGATCATGAGCGTCGCCTTTTACCGCCTTCCCTCACTTTTGTTTTATCTGTTTTTCCGTATGTAACGGTAATAATATTCAGCCAGACTCTCGCTAAATAGTCGGTTACAACTACCGCGATAACCATCTTATTACTCGAACGATTTACTCCGTTGTACCGGATGTTTTGTAGCTTTTCGAATGGAAAAGGTCGCGATACACGCCACGCAGGGACTACACGCGATTAGAATACGCGTCGGCTAACTTTACAACTCGCGAACGTCCGTATTATAACGGTAATGAACCGTTCTCTTTCCGTTTCGTGGCGTACAGCCGTGCTTTCTTCAGCCTCACCCTAAAAATTCCTATCTTTTGACTCGATCTCTGAACCACGTTCAACACAGCCTCTTTTGCTTTTCCTATGAACCATAATCTGCACGCGACGCGCGGCTTCACGCACGAAGAATGCCATTTGTGATGCTAAACGGTCGTCAGCCCTTGGAATAGCGATAAAGGTCTCGTTGGCGCGCGTTTCAAAGAGCTCGGTGAATGACTGCTGGTGAATTACGAAAGTAGCTAATTTCTTCTTAATCGTTCTTATAATAATGTACAAAGTTGTGCTACTCAGACCTTTAAAAGCTACCTTTTTCTATCGTGTTACGATCTTAGTTACCGACGATGAGGTTGAAATAAATTAACGGAAACCGAATGGTTCAAGAAGAAAATGCTTCGTAATAGAGTTTATCTTACATTTGGAAATCAATTGATATCCACGTTCGGTTATTTTTATTTCTCAAGCTTCAGGTTAGAAGTTACGTCAAATTTAATACGCGTCAAACTAAATCTATTTTTACAGCAACTATTACTTTCTAAATTATAGATTGAAGGTAAACGTCGATTAAAATTCTGTTCTCTACAGCGTGAGCAAAATCCTTATGGTTATAGATGGTCAAATAAGTATTACGTTGTCCATTATACGTACTAACTCCATACGAAAACAGGATAACTTCATACATGTTGATTATTAAAAGATGGCTAAAAGAAGGATAGTTTAATAACGAATATCGATTTATAATATGATTCATACAGTATATCGAATTAAAAAATTAATTAAAAAAGAAGAAAAAAATCCAACTTATACAACATCCGCTTATAATCTTCACGTACAACTGTTACAAAGAAAATTGAAAATTCCTCCAACGAACACTGAAAACGATCATCTTTGGCCAAGCCATTTCTCTCCTAAGCTGAAAACAATGCAGTAGTCAATGGGCGATCAGCGAATCGATTCTCTTGAGCGAGCATCGATGAACAACGTTCGTCAGGCGAAAATGAACACGTCTGCTCGTATGTGATGCGACGCCGCCAGGGCATCGAATAATCGTGGGCATGTGCGTGAGAGCGTGGCGGCGATCGAGTGACCGTAGAGAGGTTCACGGGGAGACGCGTGTGTGGAGGCCGCGTGGGCGTCGATACACCTTCTGAACACGCGCGCGATGGAACGCGGGACGCAACAACGCCACGTACACCATAATAGCGGTCCACGTGGCGTGGCAGACAGCTTGTCCACGGACGCACGTGTTCCTCGGCACGTTGTCGGCAATGGTAGACACGCATACACCTTGTAAACCCGGTCGGCGTCGACCCAACAGAAACAATTAAGCTTAATTAATAACTGCTAATCCATGCACCCCCGACCCCAGGTCTCGACGTCCACGTAACGGATCGCGGCTCGTTCGTCCCTATATACACGTGCCAAACCCTATGTACATATACATAGAAGGCGTACAAATGTATATAAACAGAAGCAAACCCAGCCACAACACGCCAACATCGATAGTACACATACGAACAACGATCGCGTACACGTTATTCGATGGACGGAGCTGGTCCGCATGCAATCTCGTTAATTACCTTGTCGATTCGTTGTTGCACGTCTATCGACTTTCACGCGGCCGCCAACGTAAGAGCTGCTTCCGATACGATCGCGCGGAATTACCGGAATAAGCCGGCTGTTGCGTAAGAATCGGCTATTTTAGGGCAGACCCTGATCCGCAGGGTAAAAGCATTTTGCGGTGGTGCGCGAAATTAATGCCGTTTGCGGTCGAACCAGCCGATCTGACCGTGCCGATGTTTCGAGCAGGTGAAATTAACGAGATTTCCTTTTACCCTCTGCGGTATTTATTTTCTTTTTCCTCTTCTCTTTAACAGTATTGCAGCCTGTAGATTGTTGTGTAACGCGAGCATATTTCTTTGGATGCTAACGATGCTGTAAATTGAGTTTCCTTTTTCGTTGGTTTCAATACCTGCTTTGAACGTTTTCGAAAACGTTCGAGAACGTGAAATTAACGAGATCCGCTTTCGCGTCGCTCTTTTCCTTTTTCGACAATTCTCTTTCACTTTTTTATTTCTCTTTTAGTAGGATCGTAGCTTGGGAGTTGACGCGTAAGACGGACATCCAGTCTTCCTTTCGATGGGAGAGGTGTAATTGGAATAAATTGACAGGAGTTTTTCTTTATATTCAACTCGCAAAATTGTACTACTTTACATTTACAATGTTGTCGCTCACCCGATCTACCTAGCGGATACACAATTGTTTCAATTTCGATTTATATGCGTAATTGCTCGTAACATTTACAATCATCGTTCAGATAAAATTACAAAAACAGAAAATATCGAACAACGATTCGTTTGAAACCGCGGATATAATGAGGTGGATAATTTTAATGGGTTTCTTATGATATTGCTGGGCTAGCGGATCTTTGCGCGTATAATTGGAAAGGATATTGCGGTCGTTACGATTATTGTTATTGTTTGCTATTATTATCATCCGTGCATGGCAATTAGCACGCCACAAAAATACGGCCAATTATCGCATAATGAAACCCCATTAATTACTACGTTTTTTCATTAATAAAGCCGGCGAGTTTCCGAATCGCAGACAACCGCGTAATTATGCACCAGTTCTTTAATAGACTGTTTTACGCCATGTAGCCGCGTCAACACGTTTCACGTGGTTTCCGTCGCATTTTCTACGTGTAATAACGTTGAAAGACAAGATTGAATTCAGTCAGTGAATTCTCAAAGGTCAGCGGTTATACTCGCAATACCATAGATCTAATATCGATCGTGAAACAGCAACGTGAGTCAGGCTTTTATCGATGTTTAAACTTTTGTCTCGCCTATCTGATCCTACGAATTGCGATATAAATATTTCTCGAGTTTATTCCGCGTAATTAATTTATAGTTGCACAAGGATATACGCGCAATCTGGTTACTATCGGTATATTACGTAATTGAAGTTTTACAGTTTTTATGCGATGTCATCTGAAACTTGGAATTTAGAATAACTAAAATATTTTTATTTCATTTTGAATCGCACGTTTTCATTTTTTCTATCAGGATACTGGACTTCTCGTTAACTATCTATGTTACTTTTACAATGCGAGTGCTACTACTAACAGAGTTCATTATCGATTAATTTTTCATTAATTATTTATCAACAACCTGAGATCGAAATATGACTATATATTCCCATTGTATTACCACCGTGCCGTATTAATTATAAACTAATTATATATCTAGTATTACACATTAGAGTACGCGTTAGCTGTTAAAAACCACGAATTGGAGGAAAATTAACGCAATTACCGAGAATCTCACATATACATCGCGTGTTTCTAACGCCATATTTCTCGAGTTTCCACTTCGATCGACGTGGAATCGTCTTAAAAACGAAGGAACAAACGTTTCCATTCAACCGTAGTCGCTTGCCTGGAAATACAATGTGCCAGGCCAATTACAATCACAGCAATCCATTGAACACGTTCGACCCTCTTCACATTCAAAAAATCCTCTTTCCATCTCTCGCGCGATCACCCCGAGCTAGTTCGGCGATTTCACGCACGACCAATTCGAAGATTACACGTAACGCAGGACTGTACACAACCACAACAACGACCAAGTCGAATCGACGACCGATCGGCTAAAAGACAAACTAGACAGGGTTTGAGCGTCACTGTCCAACACTTGATTACGTCAGTTAAGCGGTCGCGGCTCAATTCCGGCTACGAGCTAGCCAACCCTCTTTCGAAACTACCCTGCCACCCACACCCGCCCTTTGTCCGTGACCGTCTCTATTTCCACCCTGCCGTGCTCTGTTCCTCGTCGACCGCCTCGTTTCTCCGTTTGCAAAGCCAGCGTGGACCCCTCGAGCTTCCGTCGTTGTTTGCCACCACCGGTTTCTCCCCTCGACTGTCTATCTGTCTATCTGTGGACTCGTGAACTGATACACGTACAACCTTAACACTCTAAGGCTTTAGCTAAGGCTACTTCCACACAAAGATAACGGGTGTCGAGATACGTACGTGTGTGAGATACGCGACCTACAATCATCTTGCTGAATAGTTTTCAATTTACCAAGTAATAATATTAGTAAATTGACGAATTCAAAATTCTGCGTTGCTATAAATTTCCTGATGTACGGGCTTCTTTCATATACTAAAGGTCTAAGGCTCAGATTGCGCGGATGTCGAGATACAACACTGTTGCACGATAATTTATCAAGTAATAACGTTGGACAAATTTATTCTCTCTGATTAAAGAAGAAAACTTTTTTTAGTTTCTTTTCGCGCCTATGAATATATGTATTAGACGCACAACGTATTTTGTTTTACATTATTTTATCGAATTACGTACGATCTATTCTGTTCTGTTGAGGTAAATACCGTGATATTTCACAGACTTGGTTTCACTTTTGTATGAAGGTTATTGTTCAAAAAACGCGTTTGTGAAAGAAAGACACTTTCCGGACAACCTAATACCTCTAACACGCACGACTATACATTTTGTACGATTATACAATACTTTCTCGTCATTCGCCAAACGAAACTGCTGTCTATTCCCATGCGCAGCTGTCTTTACACCTCGTATTCTCTCGCTTCGCTCTTACACTCACTTTGTTTTTTTCTTCTATTTTCACTCCTATCTCGTCTCTGGTACGTTCCACGTTCGATCACGCTAAATTTGAATGCTATCCAGGCGACAAAAAAATCAAATCGCTGTATATGTCTGGACGAGCCATTACGTTATTATGTTTCGCCTGTCATCTTCAACAGAAAAAATGAAACTCGCACAGTACACAAAGTCAGTGTGGCGGTAGTCTATCACTCGAAAATTGCCGTATGAACGCTTTTACATGCGGTACATGTAGCTACGTACATCAGTATCCGTTATACGTGAATCAAGATATATCAGAACTAGTTATAGGTGTGTAAGAGCGCTAACGTTCACAGTATCGTACACGCGTGAACTAATATGCACATACTCGTTGTCAGTTGCTCTCACATAGGTTGGTATCGAGCCTGTCGTTCGGCCTCCAGCAGCGCTCACCTCGGAGCCTCCTCGGTTCGAGGCACTAAACGTAATTAAACGGATAGTTTCCGCATTAGCCGCGATTGGATAATCATTCATCGATTATCTCGGCTATGCGGGGTGACAGACAATACGTGCTCGTGCGCAACGTCCTCGCCGAGAACGTGTGCACGATGTAGGCGTTCGTCGCACGAACACCCATCGTGCCTCCTTTCCCCTTCAGGAAACGCGTGCATGCACAACCATAAATTTTAGCGTTAATTCACCCTCGAAACGTTGGACGGTTTTACTCGCAAGCTGAAATGGGCCCATA